>NC_068286.1:207500-227500 GCF_025860055.1 Xyrauchen texanus | reverse complement strand
CATGACTCAAACATATGTCGTAAGAGTGTTTTCTGGATTAATGCGATACATGACTCAAACACATGTCGTAAGAGTGTTTCTGGATTAATGCGCTACAAGACTCAAACATACGTCGTAAGAGTGTTTTCTGGATTAATGTACAACATGACTCAAACACACGTCGTATGAGTGTTTTCTGGATTAATGTGCTACATGACTCAAACACACGTCGTATGAGGGTTTTCTGGATTAATGTGCAACATGACTCAAACACACGTCGTAAGAGTGTTTTCTGGATTAATGTGCTACATGACTCAAACACACGTCGTATGAGGGTTTTCTGGATTAATGTGCAACATGACTCAAACACACGTCGTATGAGTGTTTTCTGGATTAATGTGCTACATGACTCAAACACACGTCTTAAGATTGTTTTCTGGATTTGTGTGCTACATGACTCAAACATGTCGTAAGAGTGTTTTCTGGATTAATGCGATACATGACTCAAACACATGTCGTAAGAGTGTTTTCTGGAATAATGCGCTACAAGACTCAAACATACGTCGCAAGAGGGTTTTCTGGATTAATGTACAACATGACTCAAACACACGTCGTATGAGTGTTTTCTGGATTAATGTGCTACATGACTCAAACACACGTCATATGAGGGTTTTCTGGATTAATGTGCAACATGACTCAAACACACGTCGTAAGAGTGTTTTCTGGATTAATGTGCTACATGACTCAAACACACGTCGTATGAGGGTTTTCTGGATTAATGTGCAACATGACTCAAACACACGTCGTATGAGTGTTTTCTGGATTAATGTGCTACATGACTCAAACACACGTCGTATGAGGGTTTTCTGGATTAATGTGCTCCATGACTCAAACATACGTCGTAAGAGTGTTTTTTGGATTAATGTGCTACAAGACTCAAACATACGTCGTATGAGTGTTTTCTGGATTAATGCGGTACATGACTCAAACACACGTCGTAAGAGTGTTTTCTGGATTAATGTGCAACATGACTCAAACACACGTCGTGTGAGTGTTTTCTGGATTAATGTGCTACATGACTCAAACATACGTCGTATGAGTGTTTTCTGGATTAATGTGCAACATGACTCAAACACACGTCGTAAGAGTGTTTTCTGGATTAATGCGCTACATGACTCAAACACACGTCGTAAGAGTGTTTTGTGGATTAATGGGCTACATGACTCAAACACACGTCGTAAGATTGTTTTCTGGATTTGTGTGCTACATGACTCAAACATATGTCGTAAGAGTGTTTTGTGGATTAATGGGCTACATGACTCAAACACACGTCGTAAGGGTGTTTTCTGGATTAATGTGCTCCATGACTCAAACATACGTCGTATGAGGGTTTTCTGGATTAATGCGCTACATGACTCAAACACACGTCGTAAGAGTGTTTTCTGGATTAATGCGCTACATGACTTAAACACACGTCGTAAGAGTGTTTTCTGGATTAATGGGCTACATGACTCAAACATACGTCGTAAGAGTGTTTTCTGGATTAATGCGCTACATGACTCAAACACACGTCGTAAGAGTGTTTTCTGGATTAATGTGCTACACGACTCAAACATACGTCGTAAGAGTGTTTTCTGGATTAATGTGCTACATGACTCAAACATACGTCGTAAGAGTTTTTTCTGGATTAATGTGCTACATGACTCAAACACACGTCGTAAGAGTGTTTTCTGGATTAATGTGCTACATGACTCAAACACATGTCGTAAGAGTGTTTTCTGGATTAATGCGCTACATGACTCAAACACACGTCGGGGGTGGATTAATGTGACTCCCACACACGTCGTAAGAGTGTTTTCTGGATTAATGTGCTACATGACTCAAACATATGTCGTAAGAGTGTTTTGTGGATTAATGGGCTACATGACTCAAACACACGTCGTAAGGGTGTTTTCTGGATTAATGGGCTCCATGACTCAAACATACGTCGTATGAGGGTTTTCTGGATTAATGCGCTACATGACTCAAACACACGTCGTAAGAGTGTTTTCTGGATTAATGCGCTACATGACTCAAACACACGTCGTAAGAGTGTTTTCTGGATTAATGCGCTACATGACTCAAACACACGTCGTAAGAGTGTTTTCTGGATTAATGTGCTACACGACTCAAACATACGTCGTAAGAGTTTTTCTGGATTAATGTGCTACATGACTCAAACACAAGTCGTAAGAGTGTTTTCTGGATTAATGTGCTACATGACTCAAACACACGTCGTAAGAGTGTTTTCTGGATTAATGCGCTACATGACTCAAACACACGTCGTAAGAGTGTTTTCTGGATTAATGTGCTACACGACTCAAACATACGTCGTAAGAGTTTTTCTGGATTAATGTGCTACATGACTCAAACACAAGTCGTAAGAGTGTTTTCTGGATTAATGTGCTACATGACTCAAACACACGTCGTAAGAGTGTTTTCTGGATTAATGTGCTACATGACTCAAACACACGTCGTATGAGTGTTTTGTGGAATAATGGGCTACATGACTCAAACATACATCGTAAGATTGTTTTCTGGATTTGTGTGCTACATGACTCAAACATATGTCGTAAGAGTGTTTTGTGGATTAATGGGCTACATGACTCAAACACACGTCGTAAGGGTGTTTTCTGGATTAATGTGCTCCATGACTCAAACATACGTCGTATGAGGGTTTTCTGGATTAATGCGCTACATGACTCAAACACACGTCGTAAGAGTGTGTTCTGGATTAATGTGCTACATGACTCAAACATACGTCGTATGAGGGTTTTCTGGATTAATGCGCTACATGACTCAAACACACGTCGTAAGAGTGTTTTCTGGATTAATGCGCTACATGACTCAAACACACGTCGTAAGAGTGTTTTCTGGATTAATGGGCTACATGACTCAAACACACGTCGTAAGATTGTTTTCTGGATTTGTGTGCTACATGACTCAAACATATGTCATAAGAGTGTTTTCTGGATTAATGTGCTACATGAATCAAACACACGTCATAAGAGTGTTTTCTGGATTAATGTGCTACATGACTCAAACACACATCGTAAGAGTGTTTTGTGGATTAATGGGCTACAAGACTCAAACATACGTCGTAAGAGTGTTTTCTGGATTAATGTGCTACATGACTCAAACACACGTCGTAAGAGTGTTTTCTGGATTAATGTGCTACATGACTCAAACACATGTCGTAAGAGTGTTTTGTGGATTAATGGGCTACATGACTCAAACACACGTCGTAAGAGTGTTTTTTGGATTAATGTGCTACATGACTCAAACACACGTCATAATAGTGTTTTCTGGATTAATGTGCTACATGACTCAAACACACGTCGTAAGAGTGTTTTGTGGATTAATGGGCTACATGACTCAAACACACGTCGTAAGAGTGTTTTTTGGATTAATGTGACTCAAACACACGTCGTAAGAGTGTTTTCTGGATTAATGTGCTACATGACTCAAACACACGTCGTATGAGTGTTTTGTGGATTAATGGGCTACATGACTCAAACATACGTCGTAAGATTGTTTCCTGGATTTGTGTGCTACATGACTCAAACATATGTCGTAAGAGTGTTTTGTGGATTAATGGGCTACATGACTCAAACACACGTCGTAAGGGTGTTTTCTGGATTAATGTACTCCATGACTCAAACATACGTCGTAAGAGTGTTTTCTGGATTAATGGGCTACATGACTCAAACATACGTCGTAAGATTGTTTTCTGGATTTGTGTGCTACATGACTCAAACATATGTCGTAAGAGTGTTTTCTGGATTAATGTGCTACATGACTCAAACACACGTCGTAAGAGTGTTTTCTGGATTAATGCGCTACATGACTCAAACACACATCGTAAGAGTGTTTTGTGGATTAATGGGCTACATGACTCAAACATACGTAGTAAGAGTGTTTTCTGGATTAATGTGCTACATGACTCAAACACACGTCGTAAGAGTGTTTTCTGGATTAATGTGCTACATGACTCAAACACACGTCGTAAGAGTGTTTTGTGGATTAATGGGCTACATGACTCAAACACACGTCGTAAGAGTGTTTTTTGGATTAATGTGCTACATGACTCAAACACACGTTGTAAGAGTGTTTTGTGGATTAATGGGCTACATGACTCAAACACACGTCGTAAGAGTGTTTTTTGGATTAATGGGCTACATGACTCAAACACACGTCGTAAGAGTGTTTCTGGATTAATGCGCTACATGACTCAAACACACGTCGTAAGTGTGTTTTCTGGATTAATGCGCTACATGACTCAAACACACGTCGTAAGAGTGTTTTTTGGATTAATGCGCTACATGACTCAAACACACGTCGTAAGAGTGTTTTCTGGATTAATGCGCTACATGACTCAAACACACGTCGTAAGAGTGTTTTCTGGATTAATGCGCTACATTACTCAAACACACGTCGTAAGAGTGTTTTCTGGATTAATGCGATACATGACTCAAACACACGTCGTAAGAGTGTTTTCTGGATTAATGCGATACATGACTCAAACACATGTCGTAAGAGTGTTTTCTGGATTAATGCGCTACATGACTCAAACATACGTCGTAAGAGTGTTTTCTGGATTAATGTTCTACATGACTCAAACACACGTCGTAAGAGTGTTTTCTGGATTAATGTTCTACATGACTCAAACACACGTCGTAAGAGTGTTTTCTGGATTAATGTGCTACATGACTCAAACACACGTCGTATGAGGGTTTTCTGGATTAATGTGCTACATGACTCAAACACACGTCCTAAGAGTGTTTTCTGGATTAATGTGTTACATGACTCAAACATACGTTGTATGAGGGTTTTCTGGATTAATGTGCTACATGACTCAAACACACGTCGTATGAGTGTTTTTTGGATTAATGTGCTACATGACTCAAACACACGTCGTAAGGGTGTTTTCTGGATTAATGCGCTACATGACTCAAACACACGTCGTAAGAGTGTTTTTTGGATTAATGTGCTACATGACTCAAACACACGTCATAAGGGTGTTTTCTGGATCAATGCGCTCCATGACTCAAACATACGTCGTATGAGGGTTTTCTGGATTAATGTGCTACATGACTCAAACACACATCGTATGAGTGTTTTTTGGATTAATGTGCTACATGAATCAAACACACGTCGTAAGGATGTTTTCTGGATTAATGCGCTACATGACTCAAACACACGTCGTAAGGGTGTTTTCTGGATTAATGTGATACATGACTCAAACATACGTCGTAAGAGTGTTTTCTGGATTAATGTGCTACATGACTCAAACACACGTCGTAAGAGTGTTTTTTGGATTAATGTGCTACATGACTCAAACACACGTCGTAAGGGTGTTTTCTGGATTAATGTGCTACATGACTCAAACATACGTCGTAAGAGTGTTTTCTGGATTAATGTGCTACATGACTCAAACACACGTCGTAAGAGTGTTTTCTGGATTAATGTTCTACATGACTCAAACACACGTCGTATAAGTGTTTTCTGGATTAATGCGCTACATGACTCAAACACACGTCGTAACAGTGTTTTCTGGATTAATGTGCAACATGACTCAAACACACGTCGTATGAGTGTTTTTTGGATTAATGTGCTACTTGACTCAAACACACGTCGTAAGAGTGTTTTCTGGATTGATGTGCTACATGACTCAAACACACGTCGTAAGTGTTTTCTGGATTAATGTGCTACATGACTCAAACATACGTCGTATGAGGGTTTTCTGGATTAATGGGCTACATGACTCAAACACACGTCGTAAGAGTGTTTTCTGGATAATGTGCTACATGACTCAAACACACGTCGTAAGAGTGTTTTCTGGATTAATGTGCTACATGACTCAAACATACGTCGTATGAGGGTTTTCTGGATTAATGTGCTACATGACTCAAACATACGTCGTATGAGGGTTTACTGGATTAATGTGCTACATGACTCAAACATACGTCGTATGAGGGTTTTCTGGATTAATGTGATACATGACTCAAACACACGTCGTAAGAGTGTTTTCTGGATTAATGCGCTACATGACTCAAACACACGTCGTAAGGGTGTTTTCTGGATTAATTTGCTACATGACTCAAACATACGTCGTAAGAGTGTTTTCTGGATTAATGTGCTACATGACTCAAACATTCTTGAATGAGATTAGTGTCCAGCTATATGATTCAGTTACATACTTTTGACCCACACGTCACAACAGAGTTATGAGTGAAATTGTTTCCCTTAAAGGAATATTTGCAGTCTACATGCAGAGAGATGCACGGTTGGAACAATCCGGCTTCACACATACAGTGCTCAAGCAGTCTGCTGATGACGATGTCTCTCACCCTGTACATAAACGCAAGTGTATGCATATAAAAGGAAGCATACGCTGGGCTTTAGACTCTGTCCTGTGACACGGGTTTGAGTAGATTAAAAGAAAACAGAGTGAGACTCTTTTATAACCCTTTTGGTTAACAATCATAAAAGTGTGTGTATATAGTACAGTATAGTATGTGTGTGCACGTGCGTGTGGTTTGCTGACTGTAATGTTTTTATGTTTGTTTTGCTTCCACAGGTTCAGTCAGTGATATCAGATCCCATTCACAGTCATGTGGTGATACAGTCATACACACACATACACACACATATTCCCTCACACGCACACACACGCACGCACACACTATGGCACACCCGTATGACCCCTGGTTACGCCCTGGACCACCGCAGGAGGAGGTGGGCGTGCCAGGCTGGTGGGACATGCACACTGGAGCCGCAGGCAGTTGGATGGACCTGCAGGGGGCGGGACTGAGTGTGGGGGCGGGGCAAGGTGGGTCCATGAGCCCCTACAGCCCAGACACTCAGATGTGCTGCCTGCCTCCCTCTAGCTCCGCCCACTCCGCACTGCACTACCCGCCTGAGGGTTTTAAGATGGAGCCCCTGACACAGGATCTGCTGCCGCAGGCATTGCCATCGTACCCCTCCGAGGAGCAACAGGACACCACGAGTGCATCTGCACGGCCCAAATCTCAGCGTCGCACCGGCGGCCGCACTCCCGGTCAGGCTTCCTGCCGCTGTCCCAACTGCCTGAATGCTGAATCTCTGGGAACCAATGGCAAACGCAAGCACCTGCACAACTGCCACATCCCCGGCTGCGGGAAAGCCTATGTGAAGACGTCACACCTGAAAGCACACCTGCGCTGGCACAGCGGTGATCGACCCTTCGTCTGCAACTGGCTGTTCTGCGGGAAACGCTTCACCCGCTCGGACGAGCTGCAACACCACCTGCAGACGCACACTGGCGCCAAGCGCTTTGGCTGCTCCTCGTGTCCGCGGGTCTTCCTGCGCGCAGATCACCTTGCTAAACACGCTCGCGTTCATGAGTCGCCATGCCAAGGCGCCGAAGAGAGTTGCAAGGCGACGCCAGTACCTGCAACAATAGGTGTCACAGGTGGCACATCACTGCTCAGAGTGAAGACAGAATCAGAAAACGATGAAGATGAAACAGCGGTGCTTAACAGCTAACCGCTAGCAGCCGCTGGTTACCGCTGAATCTTACGGCCAATAAACAAACACCTCCAGAGGAATTCATGAGGGATTGTTATGAATTCATATCTGTGGTGAAAACAGCAGGTGTGATCAGCATCCAACACGACTTTAAGCATTTATAATAATATTTATAACTGTTTCTAATTGTTTACATTTTGGTGTTTAACTTAAAGATCATGTGTTTGCTGTGTATTTTTATGTAATTGTACTCTCTAGATTTGTAATATGTTTGCTATAGGAATGAATATAACATATGTTTCATATACTGTATGTTTTGTGATATTGTGTTAAGAAAATCAGTCTAAAAATAAATGGCCTGATCAATACATTCTCATTCGTTTCACTGATTAATGATGTTATGAATGATTAATCACTTTTTGTTTTAATTCTCCCCAATTCTCAGTGCGAGGGTTCATTACAAAGAACACAGAACAATCTTTGAAATTAGTAGAAGTCTAAAAATCAAGTCACCTTAAAGTGACATTTGAGAAGAATTATATATATTATATAATAATTATAATTACAATTATTTACTGCAACAAGTTGAGATTATAATATTTGATATTATAGAAAATACATTTTTAATTAAATACAATTTTAAAAAACACACACACACACACAGAGACACACACATACACACACAAAAACACACACACGCATACACAAACACAAACACACACACACACAAACACACACACACACGCATACACAAACACTCACACACACGCACATACACAAACACACACACAAACACAAACACAAACACACACACACACACACACACACACAAACACACACACACACACAAACACACACACACACAAACACTCACACACACAAACACTCACACACACACACAAACACTCACACACAAACACTCACACACACACATACAAACAAACAAACACACACACACACGTAGTGTTTCCATGTTTTATGGGGACTTTCCATAGACATAATGGTTTTTATACTGTACAAACTTTATATTCTATCCCCTAAACCTAACCCTACCCCTAAACCTAACCCTCACAGAAAACTTTCTGCATTTTTACATTTTCAAAAAACATAATTTAGTATGATTTATAAGCTGTTTTCCTCATGGGGACCGACAAAATGTCCCCACAAGGTCAAAAATTTCGGGTTTTACTATCCTTATGGGGACATTTGGTCCCCACAAAGTGATAAATACACGCTCACACACACACACACACACACACACACACACACACACACACATTGATTTGACAATTTGAGTGGCTTGATGACACACACTGTACAGCATGTTGAGGTGATTGCTGATTGACTCTAAGTTTCAGCAGCTGCACTAATTAGATAATGAGCCAGATGAGCCCGCCCCCTCTGCCTGTGCAAATGATCAATATGCGATTGGGTGGAATGACAAACTCCACCCTCAGGATATCCTGACAGTGACAGAGACTCATTCAGCACAACAATTGAACATGTATTACACAGTAAGGATGTACTGTGAGGAACATGTGGTTTGCGTATGCTGCACGCTTCAAATGGGTTTGTGAGTGTGAGGAGTTTATAGACTCACACACTGAACAGCACGAGACACATACAGACACATTTAAAAACATTCATATTTACAGCAGAAATGAAATCATGTTCCTGTGATTCGTGAGCGTCCTCCTGAAATAAGATGAATTATTAAATGGTTAAAAATGGCGATAATGACACTGTATGTAAATCAAACTCGAGCGCTCGTGATTGGATGATGTGTGTTCACCTTCAGGCCGGTGGACGTCTGGTTGTCCAACACATAATGTCTGCTGAACTCACTGAAAGAACTACAGACTTCAGTCTTTATATTCCAGCTCTTCTGAGAGCATACAGCTCTGCCATTAATCAATCCCATTGGCTTTTGCATGTCACGTGACCAATCACACAAGTTTGACTGTGATTCAACTACAATATGACATCGGAAGACTTGGAACATAACACACAAGTCATCTGGACTAGTTTTAAAATCATTTGATGACACTTTGATCATGCTTTTCATCCTTTTTTGAGCTTGACAGCACGTGCTCACTGAAATAATATTCTTCAAAACATGTCAATTTGTGTTCCACTCAACAGAGAAACTCAGGTTTGGAACAGCATAAGGGTGAGTAAATGAGTGTGTGTGTGTGTGTGTGTGTGTGTGTGTGTGTGTGTCACTCACGCTCTCATGTTCCTTCATGTTCTGGAGAGCAGCGTGTGCATGTGCATTCAAACGTCCTGCAGTGACTGTCCTGAAACAACAACACGTCACATGACTCACAAACAGAACAACACAACCATTGATTTCCCTGAACACGCTGCAACTGTGGCACATTCAAACATTCATCTGTTTGTTCATCAGCAGCACTGACTCGACCAATGGTTTGAGTCGGGGTGGGACTCTCTGTCGGGGATGGGACTATCTGTCCTGGGCGGGACAATCTGTCGGTGGTGGTACTATCTGTAGTGGGCTGGACTATCTGTTGGGGGCGGTACTATCTGTCAGTGGTGGTACTATCTGTTGGGGGTGGAACTATCTGTCGGTGACGAGACTATCTGTCGGGGGCGAGACTATCTGTAGTAGCGGTACAATCTGTCAGGGGCGGTACTATCTGTCGTGGGCAGGACTATCTGTCGGGGGCAGTACGATCTGTCGTGGGCGGGACTATCTGTCGGGGGCGAGACTATCTGTAGTAGCGGTACAATCTGTCAGGGGCGGTACTATCTGTCGTGGGCAGGACTATCTGTCGGGGGCAGTACGATCTGTCGTGGGCGGGACTATCTGTCGGGGGCGAGACTATCTGTAGTAGCGGTACAATCTGTCAGGGGCGGTACTATCTGTCGTGGGTGGGACTATCTGTCGTGGGCGGGACTATTTGTCAGGGGTATTCAGAAAGCTGTTTGAAAACAATGTTTCGTTTTAATATTTGGTGATGCAGCAGTTTCACATTTCAGCTTAAAGTCCGTCAGTATACGGAGGAGGCGGAGCGCTCATACAGTTTTACGTTAAAAGAGCCAATCACCTGTTTGAGATTTTGTTTATTGTAGTGTAACCACAATAACTGCACCAGCCTGAAAAACATGCTTTTATTTAAAAAGAGCAACATTTCTGACACTTGTTTGACTGTGACCAGCATAATTAAACAGCAAATATTGATATAATATACATAAATGATCAATATTACAACAGAGTCCAGGGAAATCCTCCAGTGCTCATAAGTGCTCACAGATTATTAAAGCGATGCTGATGCTGACTGTGTGAGGAAACACGTCACTAACTGAGATAAACCTCTAATGACACCGGGATGTTTTTACTTGAGGATGCATAAATACCACTTATTGTTCAGTGTCTATAAATAATTATAACTATTATAGAATTACTTCATGCATGAGTCAAGTCAATTTAATTGTGTAGCACTTTTCACAACACACACCTTTTCAAACTCATGCTGTAATGTCTGTAATATCTTAAAGTCATCATTGTCTGGTTAAATGAATACGTCATATAAAATCATGCTTTAAAAAAGATTGACCCCAGTGAGCATGGCAAAGGCGACTGTGGTAATGATCCCTAAACTCTATAAGATGTTAGAATGAATAATAACTGTTATTAATTCAGGTTGACCTCCTGTGACTGATACTGTCACTCAGTTCACACCACATATGATTAATACTGTATGTTAGGAATACAAACGAGAGCAGCATCAGACTCGATGATCATTCACTCACCTGTCGATCACGGATCAACTGGCACAGCGTTGCATTCTGGGGAGAAGCAAATGACGTGTTTACTAATATATCACTTATCACATATGAGCGCATGAATGACATGAATGAGTTTAGGGTATTCAGTTTGGGATAACATACATGAGCTATTCTGCATCTCTTACTTTCAAAGCAAAGACACCACAGGATGTGCCATCTTGTTGTTTTGGGTAAGGCAGTGTATCGCTTGAACACATTACATCCCTTGTGTCGCCAAAAATCCCTTAACATATGAAAATCATTATTATCGTAACATTGAAACGTAACTGAATTTATTTGAATAGAAATGATAGATTTAGCACATAAAAAGTACATTTTGTAGATTAACAACTTCAACTACCTTGTGGCATCCTGGCATCGCTTAAGATTTGACAAACTTTCTCCCATGGGGTCAAGGACCAAAGCCGTCTTTGGGATGGCAACATAACCTTTTAAGTTTTTTTAATCATTGATCATCTACATAAAGTCATAGTTGTGTTATCTGTCTTGCAGTCCATGAAGACACACTGCAAAGGCCCACACACATGTTAAATGTTTATGATAATATAAACAATTGTGGCTACCATAACCTGGCAATACAATAAAAATAATCAAGCACTCTGACAGAAGAATGAGGGAATCCTGGCAGGTGGAAAATCTGATTGTGTAAAATTGTCACCATGTGCCAAAAATCACTGAACGGCAATTGAATGAAAAAGAGATTAAACTACCATTAATTTACCAGACACTCTGACTATATAATGTTATATATATATTTATATGTAATAAAAACATTCTACAAAACTAAAGCTAACCCATTTATAAATGTAGACAATATTAATTAAAATGTTCAATCTAAACATGGAGATAATATTCACAGCACTGTTGAGGTCGAATCAGTGTAATTAAACGGCAGCGATATTTCAACAGAAATGTTTACAATCAAAAGTAAGTGGTACTGTGTGTTTAATTGATTTGTGTTGATGAGCAGCAGGCGGCGACACTGAACCGGAAACACAGAACAACACATGACGACACTAAACAGCAGACTGAAACTGTAATAAACGCTCATAACGCGCCACATCACTTATTATTATTATTATTCCTAGCGTTTGATTAGAGTCAGAGGATGGACGCGGCTGACGCGGGTGAGTTTATTGATCTTTATCGTGTGTTTGTTGTGTGTCGGGAACTTCGCGCGAGAGTAATGATCGTGTTAAGTTAGATTTCAGTTTTAAACGAGTAATCACATGAAATTATAAAGATCATGAAACTTGAGATGATTGTTTGTGTCTGTATCCAGTGAAATAAGAAACCTGTTTGTGCGTGTGTATTGTGTATTGTGTATTGTGTGTGTGTGTGTGTGTGTGCGCGCGCGCGTGTGTTTGTGCGCGCGTGTGTAATGACAGTTGTTAACAGAGAAATTAACTTTGACCTCAGTAGAAAAGGAAGATTATTTGGATTTGTGTTGTTAAAGTATGAGGAACAGACCTAGTCTGGACGTGTTTGAATACTTCTGCACTACTCACTGCATACTCATACATTGCTACTGTAATACTTCTGCACTACTCACTGCATACTCATTCGGTGCTACTGTAATACTTATGCACTGCATACTCATACAGTGCTACTGTAATACTTCTGCACTACTCACTGCATACTCATTCGGTGCTACTGTAATACTTATGCACTGCATACTCATACAGTGCTACTGTAATACTTCAGCACTACTCACTGCATACTCATACAGTGCTACTGTAATACTTCTGCACTGCATACTCATACAGTGCTACTGTAATACTTATGCACTGCATACTCATACAGTGCTACTGTAATACTTCTGCACTACTCACTGCATACTCATTCGGTGCTACTGTAATACTTATGCACTGCATACTCATACAGTGCTACTGTAATACTTCTGCACTACTCACTGCATACTCATACAGTGCTACTGTAATACTTATGCACTACTCACTGCATACTCATTCAGTGCTGCTGTAATACTTATGCACTGCATACTCATACAGTGCTACTGTAATACTTCTGCACTACTCACTGCATACTCATTCGGTGCTACTGTAATACTTATGCACTACACACTGCATACTCATACATTGCTACTGTAATACTTCTGCACTGCATACTCATACAGTGCTACTGTAATACTTCTGCACTACTCACTGCATACTCATTCGGTGCTTCTGTAATACTTATGCACTGCATACTCATACAGTGCTACTGTAATACTTCTGCACTACTCACTGCATACTCATACAGTGCTACTGTAATACTTCTGCACTGCATACTCATTCGGTGCTACTGTAATACTTATGCACTGCATACTCATACAGTGCTACTGTAATACTTCTGCACTACTCACTGCATACTCATTCGGTGCTACTGTAATACTTCTGCACTGCATACTCATACAGTGCTACTGTAATACTTCTGCACTACTCACTGCATACTCATTCAGTGCTACTGTAATACTTCTGCACTACTCACTGCATACTCATTCAGTGCTACTGTAATACTTCTGCACTACTCACTGCATACTCATACAGTGCTACTGTAATACTTATGCACTGCATACTCATTCAGTGCTACTGTAATACTTCTGCACTACTCACTGCATACTCATTCGGTGCTAATGTAATACTTCTGCACTACTCACTGCATACTCATTCAGTGCTACTGTAATACTTCTGCACTACTCACTGCATACTCATTCAGTGCTACTGTAATACTTATGCACTGCATACTCATACAGTGATACTGTAATACTTCTGCACTACTCACTGCATACTCATTCAGTGCTACTGTAATACTTCTGCACTACTCACTGCATACTCATACAGTGCTACTGTAATACTTCTGGAAATGAAACTTTAGAAAACTGATTTATTTCAGCATATCACATCAGATGAGACACGTTTGCTCAGACGTGCTATTGAAGATCTACATGTTGATTTAAGTGTTTAATCCTGTTTCATTTTGAGAAGTGAGTACAACGGGGCAGAAGTGTTTCAGTAACTGCCCAATAGTTGAAGGTAAAGCCCCCCATTAAAAGCAAATAGAGATGAAGAATATTCATTTGTTTGAGTTCTTGAGATGTTCTGAAGTTATATTCTGGATAAGTGTCATGTTCATGTGTTACTGAAAAAACACTGTCTCAAAAGAGTTTTTATTAGTTCACATATTGTGCTCTATAACTATTGCCCCCGTTACCTACACAATATCACTTTAAACCCACTGATGGATTTTACCCCAGGTGTTGCCCCCTCACCACCTTTTAAATACCTAATCTACTGTTGTTATTTCTTTTCACACAAATGGTTTTGCTCCATCAATATTAATACAAATAAATGGATGACCATGACTTGTTGAACTTCCGACCCAAAGAAAAGAACATCCCTGCTGTCACATGACCTGACGTGAGCCTGTTTAATTCAGAAAGGGTCATTCTAATACACCATTCATCAAGACAGAAGTGATAATGACAGTTCATTTGAGAAGTTCATTTGACTTTGTGATTTTTCTAGTCTCAAATAGTCTTCGCATTTGAATGAATGAATGAATGAATGAATGAATGTGTCCCTTGCATTTTGGAAAGGTCCTCAGGTTCCCCAGGTCTTATTCACAGCAGCTCCATCTTTCATTTTTGAAAGGAATGTTAGAAAATAAAGTCGTGTTGTGTTTGTGTCAGTGTTTCTCCCGGATCGGCACGCTCCTGCCAGTCACCTGCTGTTGGATCAGCTGCCCAGTTATCAGTCTCTTCTGTACCGGAGGAAATCCAGTGGCAGCGCCAGGAGGCGGGGAAGTGGGCGGAGCCGACAGCCGTCAATCACCAGTGGGAAATGGGCGGAGCAGAAACCTGTTCATAGCGGCGAGGAGCTGCGACCCGTCAGAGATCTTCCTAAGAGCATGCAGGACAAACGGATTGAAAAGTGAGTTCTTCTGTAACATTTATTTCATTAGTGACCAAGAAATACTGCAACATATGATTTTCATTTTACATCAAAACCTTGATTTGTTTTCATATTATCAAATCCCGCTGAGGGCTCTTCAGTGCAACTGTGAAGAAATATTTAGGCGAGTGACCCGACTGAGGTAGGGCTGGGATGAAAAACATTTCTGAGAACGTGGCCGCGCTGTGGCACTTATGCGCCCGCCAGAGACAGATGTTATAAACACACACATATCCTAAAAACAAGCGCGTCCTACAAAACTGATCGCAGGGTGCATGAATCAACCACACACACATTTGACCACTAACGAGCTAAATTACAAGCTCAAATTGAATTCTCACGCACATGGCAACGGGACACTTGATTTCATGATTACATGCCAACACAGAACTTAGCCCATTATTGTACTCATTTGCGCAACACGGAAAAGCAGCTGAAGATAATGATGAGACGGCGGTTCAGGAGATGTTTCTGCTGCTTCCCAATGACTTTTACTCGTCTTGCGCTCTTTGCTGTTGCTCAGTGCCGATCTGTCACACAGCTCGTTAGATACCGCTCACACCGGCGACACTACTCGTGGTGAAAACCGGTGCAACACATACCACATGCTTGATAATTTTTAAATAATAATCTAGATATTTGTGCTGCTTTATCAGCTGTGGTGAGGAAAGATGACATCTCTCACAGAAGCAGATATATATGCTATAACAATGCTTTAAACATATGAAAGTTACTTCACATAATCAGTCGAATAATTGATTAGTTGTGATTTGAATGCAATATTTAAGTCAAGTAAATTTTATTTGTATAGCGCCTTTCACAACACACATCGTTTCAAAGCAGCTTTACAGAAGATCAGCATTAACAGACGATAAAACTGTAATGTCTATAATGTCGATGAATCATCATTGTGTAATTAGATAAAATACGATTCTTAATCGTGTTTAAAAATAAGTCATTAAATAATAATTGTATTAATAACCCCAGTGAGCAAGCTGTAGGCGACTGTGGCGAGGAACACAAAACTCCATAAGATGTGGATTAATGGAGAAAAATAACCTTGGGAGAAACCAGATTCACTGTGGTGGTCAGTTCCCCTTTGACTAACCCCACCCTAACCCTAAACCAGACTCACTGTGGGGGCCAGTTCCCCTCTGGCTAACCCCACCCTAACCCTAAACCAGACTCACTGTGGGGGCCAGTTCCCCTCTGGCTAACCCCACCCTAACCCTAAACCAGACTCACTGTGGGGGCCAGATCCCCTCTGACTAACCCCACCCTAACCCTAAACCAGACTCACTGTGGGGGCCAGATCCCCTCTGACTAACCCCACCCTAACCCTAAACCAGACTCACTGTGGGGGCCAGTTCCCCTCTGACTAACCCCACCCTAACCCTAAGCCAGACTCACTGTGGGGGTCAGTCCCCCTCTGACTAACCCCACCCTAACCCTAAACCAGTCTTACTGTGGGGGCCAGTTCCCCTCTGACTAACCCCACCCTAACCCTAAACCAGACTCACTGTGGGGGTCAGTCCCCCTCTGACTAACCCCACCCTAACCCTAAGCCAGACTCACTGTGGGGGCCAGTTCCCCTCTGACTAACCCCACCCTAACCCTAAACCAGACTTACTGTGGGGGCCAGTTCCCCTCTGACTAACCCCACCCTAACCCTAAACCAGACTCACCGTGGGGGCCAGTTCCCCTCGGGCTAACATCATGAATATAATGTAAATATTACTTGTGTATAGTTCAAATCATGGTTTAAAATTATTAAACTAAGTAAGGGTTAAGGGTCATTGTTTAAACATAGATTGTGTTTGAACTGTAAGATTAATGACCACAGGCTTTGAAGTTCATCCAGAATTAATTGCAGAAGTTCACATAGATGCAGTTGTCCTTGTTAATTGGCTGATGAAGGCTTTTGTTGGCAATTGTTAGTCTATGCATTCCATTTCAAGAGCGCAGTCCCTCAATAGACCGAGGTGATGCAGGCAGAGATCAGTGAGGTTCATCGCAGTGCAACTGGCAGGTAATTTCAGTTTAGTGATGCAGGCAGAGATCAGTGAGGTGAAACACAGTTGAACATGCCGGTAATTTCGGTGAGGTTCGGTGTGGTCCATCCTAAATCCAAGGTTCAGACAATGGCATATGAAGTATCCGATGTCTTATGGTTGCTCCGCCCTCAGAGTCTTCCACGGCTCAAGCCTCTCGAGCCTCTCAGGGCTCCGTCTCTCGAGTCTTCCAGGGCTCCTCCTCCTCTCGAGCCTCTCAGGGCTCCGCCTCAGTCTTCCAGGGCTCCTCCTCTCCAGCCTCTCAGGGCTGCCTCCAGTCTTCAGGGCTCCTCCTCCTCTCGAGCCTCTCAGGGCTCTGTCTCTCGAGTTTTACAGGGCTCCTCCTCCTCTCGAGCCTCTCAGGGCTCCGTCTCTCGAGTCTTCCAGGGCTCCTCCTCCTCTCAAGCCTCTCAGGGCTCCATCTCTCGAGTCTTCCACGACCTTTCTCCCCGAGCCTCCTACGGCTCCGCCTCCCGAGCCTCCTACGGCTCCCCCTCCAGAGCCTCCTACGGCTCCACCTCCCGAGCCTCCTACGGCTCTGCTCCCAGAGACTCCAGAGCTTTCTAGGGCTCCGCCTCTCGAGCCTCCTACGGCTCCGCCTCCCGAGCCTCCTACGGCTTCCTCTCCAGAGCCTCCTACGGCTCCACCTCCCGAGCCTCCTACGGCTCTGCTCCCAGAGACTCCAGAGCTTTCTAGGGCTCCGCCTCTCGAGCCTCCTACGGCTTCGCCTTCAGAGCCTCCTACGGCTCTGCTCCCAGAGACTCCAGAGCCTTCTAGAGCTCCGCCTCCCGAGCCTCCTGTGGCTCAGCCTCCCGAGCCTCCTACGGCTCTACCCCCAGAGACTACAGAGCCTGCCAGGTCTTCGCCTCAGAAACCTCCCACAGCGCCACCCCACTTGGCTCCGCCTCCAGAGCCTTCCAGGTCTTCGCCCCTAAAGCCTCCTTCGGCTCCACCTCCAGAGCCTTCCAGGCCTCCGCCTCTAGAGCCTCCCACTGCGCCACCGTCATTGGCTCCACCTCCTGAGCCTTCCAGGCCCCCGCCTCTAGAGCCTCCTACGGTGCCGCCTCCATCGGCTCCGCCGCCAGGGCCTTCCAGGTCTCCGCCTCTAGAGCCTCCTGCGGCACCACCTCCCTCTGCCCTGTCTCTTGGACCCCCTATGGCACCACCTCTTGAGCCCCCCGAGCCTTCCTCGGCGCCGCCTCCTCAGTCTCTCTGTGCCCCGCCTGCCGAGTCTCCCACGGCTCCGCCTTCCAGGACTCCATCTCCCAAGTCCTCCACGGCCCCGCCTTTCACGGCTCCGCCCCCGGAAACCCTTCCTCACTTGGTTCTGCCAGCCTCCCCAGTAACCGTTCCTCTTCCCGGACTTCCTGACCCTCTTCCTGTCCTGTGGCCTTTTCCCTGGCCTCCTGACCCTCTTCCTGTCCTGTGGCCTCTTCCCTGGCCTCCTGACCCTGTCCGGTGGCCTCCTGACCCTGTCCCGACCCTGTTGCCTCATCCCTGGCCTCCTGACCCTATTCCTGTCCCGTGGCCACCTCCCAGGACTCCTAGTCTAGTCCCCCTGTCCTGTGGTCACCTTCCAGGCCCCCGGACCCAGTCCCTGTCCTACAGTTGCCTTCCAGGCCCCCTGACCCTGTCTCTGCCCTATGGCTGCCCCCCAGATCTCCCGGCCACCCGCCTTTCCGCTATGTTCCCCATGACCTTGCCTTGTACTGCCTATTGGCCCCGTGGACTGTTTAATTTCCCTTTGTGCCCTCGTGGACCTTCTTATTGCCCCTCGTTGCCCCCTTGGACTGCCTGTCTGCCCCTCGTTGCCCTCTTGGACTTCCTGCCTACCCTCTGTGCCCCTTGGACTGCCCTCTCGTTCTTGTGCCCCCGGTCTGCCTGTCTGCCCCTGGTGCCCCCATTTTGTTTTTGGGTTTTTGTGGGTTTTCTGTCCTGGGTTTTTGTTCGTTGGGATCGTCTGGTATCCGATCCCTTGAGGGGGGGCTCTGTAACATTTACCTTGTCTCGTTTTGCCCTTACCTCTTCTTTGCCCATTTTGCCCCTTTTCGTCTTCCGTAAGTTTTACTTTTGTCCCTTGTTTAGCTCCACAGTCCCCTTGTTAGCGTTCATGTTCTCTGTTATTAGTTTCACCCGCACTCGTTCCAGTTACTAGATTATTAGTCTCACTTGCACTGTTCGTTTTCCCCTATATATACGCTGCCCTTTCGCTTCACGCTTGTTGGTTATTGTTTAGTTTACCCCTTCGCTTTGCCAGCTCTAGTGTTCCCCTAGCTTCCCCTGTCTTTTCCTCTCGCTTGTTTCGTTTTGTCATACTCTGATTCCCCGGCTTCGACCTTACGCTCCCCTCGACTACTCTTCTCTGGATTTGCCCTTTTGTACTGTTGCCTGCTTTTTGAATAAAGCTGTTTTACCCCGACATTGTGACTGTGTCAACTTGTGTTCGTTACAGTATGTCGTTAACAGAATTTTAAAATTAATACGGAATTGAACAGGTAACAATGTAACGATGATAAAATGGGGCTAATATGATCATATTTCTTGTTTCTTGTCAGCACTCTGGCTGCTGCATTTTGAACCAATTGAAGTTTATTTATTGATCTTGCTGGACATCCTCCCAGTAATGCATTACAATAATCTAGTCTTGAGGTCATGAACGCAT
>NC_068286.1:142500-192500 GCF_025860055.1 Xyrauchen texanus | reverse complement strand
CACACTACCACACACACACACACACACACACACACTCACTCACTCACTCACTCACACACTCACTACACACACTCACACACACACACACTACCTACTCACACTCACACACACACACACACTCACTCTTACTCACACTCACACACACACACACACTCACTCACTCTTACTCACACTCACACACACACACACACACTCACTCTTACTCACACACACACACACACACACACTCACTCTTACTCACACTCACACACACACACACACACTCACTCAGTCACTCACTCACTCACTCACTCACACACTCACACACACACTCACACACACACACTACACACACACACTCACTCACACACACTCACTCACACTACACACACACACTCTCACACACACACACTCTCTCTCACTCACACACACTCTCACACACACTCACTCACACTACACACACACACTCACTCACTCACTCACTCACTCACACACTACACACACACACTTACTCACTCTCACACACACACTCACTCACACACACACACGCACACTCACTCACTCACACACACTCACTCACTCACTCACACTCTCACTCACACACACACTCACTCTCACTCACACACAAACGCACACACACTCGCACACACTTACATTGTTTTTGTCACACTTTACTGATGTGTGTGTTTGTGTGTTGCAGTGCTGGATTGCAGTCATTATGAGATGAGCTCTCGTCGAGGTCTCGTCCTGTTTCATCAACACATCACTGATCTGCTGTCTGGAACGGTCAGAACATCTTCATCAGCTCTACACACAACTCCAGAACTCTCTGTGTGTGTTTAATGTTTGTGTGTGTGTGTGTGTAGGGTTTTCTGGAGCAGACGTACCTCTTCTACGGATACTATAAGCTGGAGTTCATTCATTCTCACTTCACGTATAACCTGCCGCTGGCGTATCTGCTGGCCACCGTTTCATACCTGCTGCTGAGTCTCGTGTGGATCGTCAAGAGGTGCGTTCATTAAACACACACACTAAAGCAGATTCAACGATCTGTTTCAATGAATGTCTAAAGCAACAGACAAACACCAGGAACGTTTAAAAGTCATTTGACTTGTAGAGTGTGACGTTCAGAGGGAATCAGGATAATAAATGTGGGACAGCACATGATTTAATCCATCAGCTGTAACGGGTCACATGAATAACGTTCTTGTTCTGTTTTACTCCAAAATCAAAAGAAACAAGTGAGAAATAAATTCATTGTGCATATTGAAAATGAAGCCTATTTTAGAGGCATTTAAGATTTTTGACATTATGTTATACTTCTATTTAATGTCATATGGGAAAGAAATGTTTTTTAAATGTGAGGAATATTTCACCCTTTCATCTGTGCTGGAAAATCATCACCGCCTCTTTTATTGAAAACATCCAGATGATTACAGTAACGAGAACTGAAATGTCCCAGTGCAAAGAAATCTTAAAGTAGGCCTGATGTTCTTTTAGCAATGCATTTGAATATGTGTTCTGTATTCATTTGGGGTTAAAATGATCAGGACATTCTTGGATGGTTTTGAGAATCACTGTTAACAGATGTTGAAAATAATAGCGTGTGATGACATCAGCTTTAAAATAACATCCTTTCAAATGAATGGTTCAACGTCAGACGGGAATGACGTAAACATGATGTTTGTGTTGATGTTCAGGTCTGCAGCTGGTTTCAAACGCAAAATCATTCAAGATGAAGATCGCTTTCAGAGTTTCTGCAATAAAATTTTCGCCGGCTGGGATTTCTGCATCACAAACGAGAACGCGGCGCGACTGAAGCGGAGCAGTTTACTCTACGAAATCAAGGTGCGTTTGTCATCTGTCAATTCAATAAAGATGACTTTTTTTTCTGTTTAATATTGAACTTTTAATTCTGCAGTGTGAGTTTGAATTCTCCACGCCCACAGGAAGTTGAATTAAAATAACAGGACAGGAGTCACACAACAGAAATAATGACATCACACATTATTAAGCATGCCTCTTTATTCTCTGATATTTTTCGGATTACTTCTCTCAATTCACACAGAACAGATGTTCATTTACTCGCACAGTGCCACTAAACATCCGGTTTCAATTGAGTTCACAGAATGTTCAAATGTTTGTGTGTTTCAGACGGATCTGGAGGAGGAGCGCATCAAGCGCAAGATGGCCAACCGCACGCGCAGAGAGAAATGTCACATCTATACGCTGCGAGCTGCGGTCAATCTGTTTGTCATGGCGGTTCTGGTGGCGTGTTTCTACTGTATATACATCGCGACGGTGTTCTCGCAGCGCAAACAGACCGAGGTGATGCGCACAATCACATCAAGACTCCGATTAATCCTTTAGATCGTTTTTATCTAATGCTGTGTGTGTGTTTTAGAATCAGAGTAACTTCCTGTTGGAGTTGATTGTGGAATATTTACCGTCGATCGTCATCACTCTGGCAAACTTCATCACGCCGCTCATCTTCAATCTCATCATCACGTTTGAGGATTACTCGCCTGCGTTTGAGATCCGCTTCACATTAATGAGGCAAACACACTCACACACACACACACATGAATCTGATTTACTCAATGAATGTTTCTAAGTTTGAAACTATCTTTAACTTGACAAATCAACCAAAAATGCTGTTTTTATGACATCATCCAATCAAAGTGAGACACCCCATAAGTGTCCGTCTGACGCAGGTGTACATTGACCATATTAAAGCCCTTATGATACATTTATCTCAGACAAACTTTTATGAAAATAATGTCACAATGTTTTGTTGAAATATGAGCTGGACATGTTTTCATGAGTGTGTGTTACTGATGATGTGTTATTATTGATGTGTGTTCAGGTGTGTGTTCATGCGTTTGGCCAGTATCGGTGTGCTGCTCTTCTCTCTCTGGACTCAAATCACATGTGGATCTTCACAATGTCCCTGCGGATACAACCATCGGCTCTATCCTGTACAACACTCACACACAACCATCAGCACTATCCTGTACAACACTCACACACAACCATCGGCTCTATCCTGTACAACACTCACACACAACCATCAGCACTATCCTGCACAACACTCACACACAACCATCGGCTCTATCCTGTACAACACTCACACACAACCATCAGCTCTATCCTGCACAACACTCACACACAACCATCGGCTCTATCCTGTACAACACTCACACACAACCATCAGCTCTATCCTGCACAACACTCACACACAACCATCGGCTCTATCCTGTACAACACTCACACACAACCATCAGCACTATCCTGTACAACACTCACACAGAACCATCGGCTCTATCCTGTACAACACTCACACACAACCATCAGCACTATCCTGTACAACACTCACACACAACCATCGGCTCTATCCTGTACAACACTCACACACAACCATCAGCTCTATCCTGCACAACACTCACACAACCATCAGCTCTATCCTGTACAACACTCACACACAACCATCGGCTCTATCCTGTACAAAACTCACACACAACCATCGGCTCTATCCTGTACAACACTCACACACAACCATCGGCTCTATCCTGTACAACACTCACACAGAACCATCAGCTCTATCCTGTACAACACTCACACACAACCATCGGCTCTATCCTGTACAACACTCACACAGAACCATCAGCTCTATCCTGTACAACACTCACACACAACCATCGGCTCTATCCTGTACAACACTCACACACAACCATCAGCTCTATCCTGCACAACACTCACACAGAACCATCAGCTCTATCCTGTACAACACTCACACACAACCATCGGCTCTATCCTGTACAACACTCACACTCAACCATCAGCTCTATCCTGTACAACACTCACACACAACCATCGGCTCTATCCTGTACAACACTCACACACAACCATCGGCTCTATCCTGTACAACACTCACACACAACCATCGGCTCTATCCTGCACAACACTCACACACAACCATCAGCACTATCCTGTACAACACTCACACACAACCATCGGCTCTATCCTGTACAACACTCACACACAACCATCGGCTCTATCCTGCACAACACTCACACACAACCATCGGCTCTATCCTGTACAACACTCACACACAACCATCGGCTCTATCCTGTACAACACTCACACACAACCATCGGCTCTATCCTGTACAACACTCACACACAACCATCAGCTCTATCCTGCACAACACTCACACACAACCATCGGCTCTATCCTGTACAACACTCACACAACCATCGGCTCTATCCTGTACAACACTCACACACAACCATCAGCTTTATCCTGTACAACACTCACACACAACCATCAGCTCTATCCTGCACAACACTCACACACAACCATCGGCTCTATCCTGTACAACACTCACACACAACCATCAGCTCTATCCTGCACAACACTCACACACAACCATCGGCTCTATCCTGTACAACACTCACACACAACCATCAGCTCTATCCTGCACAACACTCACACACAACCATCGGCTCTATCCTGTACAACACTCACACACAACCATCAGCTCTATCCTGCACAACACTCACACACAACCATCGGCTTTATCCTGTACAACACTCACACACAACCATCGGCTCTATCCTGTACAACACTCACACACAACCATCGGCTCTATCCTGCACAACACTCACACACAACCATCGGCTCTATCCTGCACAACACTCACACACAACCATCGGCTCTATCCTGCACAACACTCACACACAACCATCGGCTCTATCCTGCACAACACTCACACACAACCATCGGCTCTATCCTGCACAACACTCACACACAACCATCGGCACTATCCTGCACAACACTCACACACAACCATCGGCTCTATCCTGTACAACACTCACACACAACCATCGGCTCTATCCTGTACAACACTCACACACAACCATCGGCACTATCCTGCACAACACTCACACACAACCATCGGCTCTATCCTGTACAACACTCACACACAACCATCAGCTCTATCCTGTACAACACTCACACACACACACAGTCATACACTCTCACTGGTGTGTGTTTATGCTCATGAATATATGTTGTGTTCTAGTGTTGGGAGACACATGTCGGACAGGAAATGTACAAGTTGGTGATCTTTGACTTCCTGATCATCGCGGCTGCCACCATCTTTGTGGAATTTCCTCGCAAGTAAGAGTAACCCGTCATTCTGTCCATTCACATGATCTCCTCAGACTCATGTTCATTTCTGTGCTTGATTTTATTGTCCTTTCAGAATCATCGTGAATTACTGCGACTGTGGTTTGGCGAAGTGGTGGGGCCAGCAGGAATTCGCCATTCCACAGAACGTTTTGGAGATCGTTTATGGTCAAACCATATGCTGGATCGGAACGTTTTACTGTCCTTTACTTCCTGCCATAAACACAGTCAAATACTTCCTCATCTTCTACCTAAAGAAGGTCACAATTCACTGCAACTCATTCACAACTGCACAACTAACTAATACACTTCAATTACACTTCAGTGCCTCTATTACATTTAAGTATCAGATCAATTACACTTCCGTATCATTTCTATTAAACCTCTATTACACTTCTGTATCATTTCTATTAAACCTCTATTACACTTCAATATCAGATATATTAAACCTATTACACTTCCGTATCATTTCTATTAAACCTCTATTACACTTCAGTATCAGTTCAATTACACTTCAGTATCATTTCTATTAAACCTCTATTACACTTCAGTATCAGTTCAATTACACTTCAATATCAGATATATTAAACCTCTGTTACACTTCTGTATCATTTCTATTAAACCTCTATTACACTTCTGTATCATTTCTATTAAACCTATATTACACTTCAATATCAGATATATTAAACCTCTATTACACTTCCGTATCATTTCTATTAAACCTCTATTACACTTCCGTATCATTTCTATTAAACCTCTATTACACTTCAGTATCAGTTAAATTACACTTCAGTATCATTTCTATTAAACCTCTATTACACTTCAGTGTCAGATCAATTAAACTTCAATATCATTTCTATTAAACCTCTATTATACTTCAGTATCAGTTCAATTACACTTCAGTATCATTTCTATTAAACCTCTATTACACTTCAGTATCAGATCAATTACACTTCAATATCATTTCTATTAAACCTCTATTACACTTCAGTATCAGATCAATTACACTTCAATATCATTTCTATTAAACCTCTATTACACTTCAGTATCAGATCAATTACACTTCAATATCATTTCTATTAAACCTCTATTATACTTCAGTATCAGTTTAATTACACTTCAATATCATTTCTATTAAACCTCTATTACACTTCAGTATCAGTTCAATTACACTTCAGTATCATTTCTATTAAACCTCTATTACACTTCAGTGTCAGATCAATTACACTTCAGTATCATTTCTATTAAACCTCTATTACACTTCAGTGTCAGATCAATTACACTTCAATATTATTTCTATTAAGACCTCTATTACACTTCAATATCATTTCTATTAAACCTCTATTACACTTCAGTATCAGTTCAATTACACTTCATTATCAGATATATTAAACCTCTATTACACTTCCGTATCAGTTCAATTACACTTCAATATAATTTCTATTAAACCTCTATTACACTTCAATATCATTTCTATTAAACCTCTATTACACTTCAGTATCAGTTCATTACATTTCAGTATCATTTCTATTAAACCTCTATTACACTTCAGTATCAAATCAATTACACTTCAATATCATTTCTATTAAACCTCTATTACACTTCAGTATCATTTCTATTAAACCTCTATTACACTTCAGTATCAGATCAATTACACTTCAATATCAGTTCTATTAAACCTCTATTACACTTCAATATCATTTCTATTAAACCTCTGTTACACTTCAATATCAGTTCAATTACACTTCAATATCAGATATATTAAACCTCTATTACACTTCAGTATCAGTTCAATTACACTTCAATATAATTTCTATTAAACCTCTATTACACTTCAATATCATTTCTATTAAACCTCTATTACACTTCAATATCAGATATATTAAACCTCTATTACACTTCAGTATCAGATCAATTACACTTCAATATCATTTCTATTAAACCTCTATTACACTTCAGTATCAGATCAATTACACTTCAATATCATTTCTATTAAACCTCTATTACACTTCAGTATCAGATCAATTACACTTCAATATCATTTCTATTAAACCTCTATTACACTTCAGTATCAGATCAATTACACTTCAGTATCATTTCTATTAAACCTCTATTACACTTCAGTATCAGTTCAATTACACTTCAATATCATTTTTATTAATCCTCTATTACACTTCAGTATCAGATCAATTACACTTCAATATCAGTTCTATTAAACCTCTATTACACTTCAATATCATTTCTATTAAACCTCTGTTACACTTCAATATCAGTTCAATTACACTTCAATATCAGATATATTAAACCTCTATTACACTTCAGTATCAGTTCAATTACACTTCAATATAATTTCTATTAAACCTCTATTACACTTCAATATCATTTCTATTAAACCTCTATTACACTTCAATATCAGATATATTAAACCTCTATTACACTTCAGTATCAGATCAATTACACTTCAATATCATTTCTATTAAACCTCTATTACACTTCAGTATCAGATCAATTACACTTCAGTATCATTTCTATTAAACCTCTATTACAATTCAGTATCAGTTCAATTACACTTCAATATCATTTTTATTAAACCTCTATTACACTTCAATATCATTTCTATTAAACCTCTATTACACTTCAATATCAGATCAGTTACACTTCAATATAATTTCTATTAAACCTCTACACTTCAGTATCAGATCAATTACACTTCAATATCATTTCTATTAAACCTCTATTACACTTCAATATCAGTTCAATTACACTTCATTATCAGATATATTAAACCTCTATTACATTTCAATATCAGTTCAATTACACTTCAATATCAGATATATTAAATCTCTATTACACTTCAGAATTAGTTCATTTACACTTCAATATCATTTCTATTAAACCTCTATTACACTTCAGTATCAGTTCAATTACACTTCAATATCATTTCTATTAAACCTCTATTACACTTTAGTATCAGTTCAATTACACTTCAATATCATTTCTATTAAACCTCTATTACACTTTAGTATCAGTTCAATTACACTTTAGTATCAGTTCAATTACACTTCAGTATCAGTTCAATTACACTTCAATATAATTTCTATTAAACCTCTGTTACACTTCAATATCATTTCTATTAAACCTCTATTACACTTCAGTATCAGTTCAATTACACTTCAGTATCAGATATATTAAACCTCTATTACACTTCAGTATCAGTTCAATTACACTTCAGTATCATTTCTATTAAACCTCTATTACACTTCAGTATCAGATCAATTACACTTCAATATAGTTTCTATTAATCCTCTATTACACTTCAGTATCAGATCAGTTACACTTCAATATAATTTCTATTAATCCTCTATTACACTTCAATATCATTTCTATTAAACCTCTATTACACTTCAATATCATTTCTTTTAAACCTCTATTACACTTTAATATCAGTTCAATTACACTTCAATATCATTTCTATTAAACCTCTATTACACTTTAATATCGGTTCAATTACACTTCAGTATCAGTTCAATTACAGTTCAATTTAATTTCTATTAAACCTGTATTACACTTCAATATCAGTTCAATTACACTTCAATATCATTTCTATTAGTCAAGTCAAGTGGTTTTTATTGTCGTTTCAACCATATACAGTTAGTACAGTACACAGCAAAACGAGACAACATTCCTCCAGGACCATGGTGCTACATAAAAACAACAAAGGACCAACATAGGACCACATGAGACTACACAACAAAATAAAATACCTATATAAACTACCTATATATACCTATATAAAGTGCACGTGCAAACATGTGCAAAAAGTACAGGACAGTACAACAAATTACTGACAATGAACAGGACAATAGACAGTGCAGCGCTGACCAGTACTCAGTAGTGCAAAAAGATGACAGTTTCTAAAAATGTAAACATAACATACTATGAGATAATGTTCTATGCACATAGCAGTTATTGAGGTAGCAGACAGTTATAAAGTGACAGTTATTAAAGTGCAACTCAGGACACGTGTGTGTCAAACCAGTCTCTGAGTATTGAGAAGTCTGATGGCTTGGGGAAGAAGCTGTTACACAGTCTGGCCGTGAGGGCCCGAATGCTTCGGTACCTCTTGCCAGGCGGGAGGAGGGTAAAGAGTTTGTGTGAGGGGTGTGTGGGGTCGTCCACAATGCTGGTTGCTTTGTGGATACAGTGTTTTTTGTAAATGTCTTTGATGGAGGGAAGAGAGACCCCAATGATCTTCTCAGCTGTCCTCACTATCCTCTGCAGGGCTTTGCGGTCCGAAGCGGTGCAAGTCCCAAACCAGGCAGTGATGCAGCTGCTCAGGATGCTCTCAATAGTCCCTCTATAGAATGTAGTGAGGATGGGGGTTGGGAGATGTGCTTTCCTCAGCCTTTGAAGAAAGTAGAGACGCTGCTGGGCTTTCTTGGTGATAGAGCTGGTGTTGAGGGACCAGGTGAGGTTCTCCGCCAGGTGAACACCAAGGAATTTGGTGCTCTTGACGATCTCCACAGAGGAGCCGTCGATGTTCAGCGAGTGTGTTCACCTTGTGCTCTCCTAAAGTCAACAACCATCTCTTTTGTTTTGTCGACATTCAGGGACAGGTTGTTGGCTCTACACCAGTTCGTCAGCCGCTGCACCTCCTCTCTGTATGCTGACTCGTTGTTCTTGCTGATGAGACCCACCACGGTCGTGTCATCGGTGAACTTGATGATGTGATTCGAGCTGTGCATTGCTGCACAGTCGTGAGTCAGCAGAGTGAACAGCAGTGGACTGAGCACACAGCCCTGGGGGCCCCAGTGCTCAGTGTGGTGGTGGTGGAGATGCTGTTCCCGATCAGGACTGACTGAGGTCTCCCAGTCAGGAAGTCCAGGATCCAGTTGCAGAGGGAGGTGTCCAGGCCCAGCAGGTTCAGCGTTCCAATCAGGTGCTGGGGAATGATTGTGTTGAATGCTGAGCTGAAATCTATGAACAGCATTCGAGCGTATGAGTCCTTATTGTCGAGGGACAATAAGGGCGATTAAACCTCTATTAAACCTCTATTACGCTTCAATATCATTTCTATTAAACCTCTAGTACACTTCAATATCAGTTCAATTACACTTCAATATCATTTCTATTAAACCTCTATTACACTTCAATATCATTTCTATTAAACATCTATTACACTTCAGAATCAGATCAATTACACTTCGATATCATTTCTATTAAACCTCTATTACACTTCAGTATCAGTTCAATTACACTTCAATATCATTTCTATTAAACCTCTATTACACTTCTGTATCAGTTCTATTACACTTCAATATCATTTCGATTAAACCTCTATTACACTTCAGTATCAGTTCAATTACACTTCAATATCATTTCTATTAAAACCTGTATTACACTTCAATATCATTTTTATTAAACCTCTATTACACTTCAGTATCAGTTCAATTACACTTCAATATCATTTCTATTAAAACCTGTATTACACTTCAATATCATTTTTATTAAACCTCTATTACACTTCAGTATCAGATCAATTACACTTCAATATCATTTCTATTAAAACCTGTATTACACTTCAATATCATTTTTATTAAACCTCTATTACACTTCAGTATCAGTTCAATTACACTTCAATATCATTTCTATTAAACCTCTATTACACTTTAGTATCAGTTCAATTACACTTTAGTATCAGTTCAATTACACTTCAGTATCAGTTCAATTACACTTCAATATAATTTCTATTAAACCTCTGTTACACTTCAATATCATTTCTATTAAACCTCTATTACACTTCAGTATCAGTTCAATTACACTTCAGTATCAGATATATTAAACCTCTATTACACTTCAGTATCAGTTCAATTACACTTCAGTATCATTTCTATTAAACCTCTATTACACTTCAGTATCAGATCAATTACACTTCAATATAGTTTCTATTAATCCTCTATTACACTTCAGTATCAGATCAGTTACACTTCAATATAATTTCTATTAATCCTCTATTACACTTCAATATCATTTCTATTAAACCTCTATTACACTTCAATATCATTTCTTTTAAACCTCTATTACACTTTAATATCAGTTCAATTACACTTCAATATCATTTCTATTAAACCTCTATTACACTTTAATATCGGTTCAATTACACTTCAGTATCAGTTCAATTACAGTTCAATTTAATTTCTATTAAACCTGTATTACACTTCAATATCAGTTCAATTACACTTCAATATCATTTCTATTAGTCAAGTCAAGTGGTTTTTATTGTCGTTTCAACCATATACAGTTAGTACAGTACACAGCAAAACGAGACAACATTCCTCCAGGACCATGGTGCTACATAAAAACAACAAAGGACCAACATAGGACCACATGAGACTACACAACAAAATAAAATACCTATATAAACTACCTATATATACCTATATAAAGTGCACGTGCAAACATGTGCAAAAAGTACAGGACAGTACAACAAATTACTGACAATGAACAGGACAATAGACAGTGCAGCGCCGACCAGTACTCAGTAGTGCAAAAAGATGACAGTTTCTAAAAATGTAAACATAACATACTATGAGATAATGTTCTATGCACATAGCAGTTATTGAGGTAGCAGACAGTTATAAAGTGACAGTTATTAAAGTGCAACTCAGGACACGTGTGTGTCAAACCAGTCTCTGAGTATTGAGAAGTCTGATGGCTTGGGGAAGAAGCTGTTACACAGTCTGGCCGTGAGGGCCCGAATGCTTCGGTACCTCTTGCCAGGCGGGAGGAGGGTAAAGAGTTTGTGTGAGGGGTGTGTGGGGTCATCCACAATGCTGGTTGCTTTGTGGATACAGTGTTTTTTGTAAATGTCTTTGATGGAGGGAAGAGAGACCCCAATGATCTTCTCAGCTGTCCTCACTATCCTCTGCAGGGCTTTGCGGTCCGAAGCGGTGCAAGTCCCAAACCAGGCAGTGATGCAGCTGCTCAGGATGCTCTCAATAGTCCCTCTATAGAATGTAGTGAGGATGGGGGTTGGGAGATGTGCTTTCCTCAGACTTTGAAGAAAGTAGAGACGCTGCTGGGCTTTCTTGGTGATAGAGCTGGTGTTGAGGGACCAGGTGAGGTTCTCCGCCAGGTGAACACCAAGGAATTTGGTGCTCTTGACGATCTCCACAGAGGAGCCGTCGATGTTCAGCGGAGTGTGTTCACCTTGTGCTCTCCTAAAGTCAACAACCATCTCTTTTGTTTTGTCGACATTCAGGGACAGGTTGTTGGCTCTACACCAGTTCGTCAGCCGCTGCACCTCCTCTCTGTATGCTGACTCGTTGTTCTTGCTGATGAGACCCACCACGGTCGTGTCATCGGTGAACTTGATGATGTGATTCGAGCTGTGCATTGCTGCACAGTCGTGAGTCAGCAGAGTGAACAGCAGTGGACTGAGCACACAGCCCTGGGGGGCCCCAGTGCTCAGTGTGGTGGTGGTGGAGATGCTGTTCCCGATCAGGACTGACTGAGGTCTCCCAGTCAGGAAGTCCAGGATCCAGTTGCAGAGGGAGGTGTCCAGGCCCAGCAGGTTCAGCGTTCCAATCAGGTGCTGGGGAATGATTGTGTTGAATGCTGAGCTGAAATCTATGAACAGCATTCGAACGTATGAGTCCTTATTGTCGAGGGACAATAAGGACGATTAAACCTCTATTAAACCTCTATTACGCTTCAATATCATTTCTATTAAACCTCTAGTACACTTCAATATCAGTTCAATTACACTTCAATATCATTTCTATTAAACCTCTATTACACTTCAATATCATTTCTATTAAACATCTATTACACTTCAGAATCAGATCAATTACACTTCGATATCATTTCTATTAAACCTCTATTACACTTCAGTATCAGTTCAATTACACTTCAATATCATTTCTATTAAACCTCTATTACACTTCTGTATCAGTTCTATTACACTTCAATATCATTTCGATTAAACCTCTATTACACTTCAGTATCAGTTCAATTACACTTCAATATCATTTCTATTAAAACCTGTATTACACTTCAATATCATTTTTATTAAACCTCTATTACACTTCAGTATCAGTTCAATTACACTTCAATATCATTTCTATTAAAACCTGTATTACACTTCAATATCATTTTTATTAAACCTCTATTACACTTCAGTATCAGATCAATTACACTTCAATATCATTTCTATTAAAACCTGTATTACACTTCAATATCATTTTTATTAAACCTCTATTACACTTCAGTATCAGTTCAATTACACTTCAATATCATTTTTATTAAACCTCTATTACACTTCAGTATCAGATCAATTACACTTCAATATCATTTCTATTAATCCTCTATTACACTTCAATATCATTTCTATTAAACCTCTATTACACTTCAATATAATTTCTCTTAAACCTTTATTACACTTCAGTATCAGTTCTATTAAACCTCTATTACACTTCAGTATCAGTTCTATTACACTTCAATATCATTTCTATTAAACCTCTATTACACTTCAGTATCAGTTCTATTAAACCTCTATTACACTTCAGTATCAGTTCTATTACACTTCAATATCATTTCTATTAAACCTCTATTACACTTCAGTATCAGTTCTATTAAACCTCTGTTACACTTCTGTATCAGTTCTATTACATTTCAATATCATTTCGATTAAACCTCTATTACACTTCAGTATCAGTTCAATTACACTTCAATATCATTTCTATTAAACCTCTATTACACTTCAATATCATTTCTATTAAACTTCAATATCATTTCTATTAAACCTCTATTACAGTTCAATATCAGATCAATTACACTTCAGTATCAGATATATTAAACCTCTGTTACACTTCAATATCATTTCTATTAAACCTCTATTACACTTCAATATCATTTCTATTAAACCTCAATTACACTTCAATATCAGATCAATTACACTTCAGTATCAGTTCTATTAAACCTCTGTTACACTTCAATATCATTTCTATTAAACCTCTATTACACTTCAATATCAGATCAATTACACTTCAGTATCAGATATATTAAACCTCTATTACACTTCAGTATAATTTCTATTAAACCTCTATTACACTTCAGTATCAGATCAATTACACTTCAATATCATTTCTATTAAACCTCTATTACACTTCAATATCAGATATATTAAACCTCTATTACACTTCAGTATCAGATCAATTACACTTCAATATCATTTCTATTAAACCTCTATTACACTTCAGTATCAGATCAATTACACTTCAATATCATTTCTATTAAACCTCTATTACACTTCAGTATCAGTTCAATTACACTTCAATATCATTTCTATTAAACCTCTATTACACTTCAATATAATTTCTATTAAACCTCTGTTACACTTCAATATCATTTCTATTAAACCTCTATTACACTTCAATATCATTTCTATTAATTCTCTAGTACACTTCAGAATCAGATCAATTACACTTCAATATCATTTCTATTAAACCTCTATTACACTTCTGTATCAGTTCTATTACACTTCAATATCATTTCGATTAAACCTCTATTACACTTCAGTATCAGTTCTATTAAACCTCTATTACACTTCAGTATCAGTTCAATTACACTTCAATATCATTTCTATTAAAACCTGTATTACACTTCAGTATCAGTTCAATTACACTTCAATATCATTTCTATTAAAACCTCTATTACACTTCAGTATCATTTCTATTGAACCTCTATTACACTTCAGTATCAGTTCAATTACACTTCAATATCATTTCTATTAAACCTCTATTACACTTCAGTATCAGATCAATTACACTTCAATATCATTTCTATTAAACCTCTATTACACTTCAATATCAGATCAATTACACTTCAATATCATTTCTATTAAACCTCTATTACACTTCAGTGTCAGATCAATTACACTTCAATATCATTTCTATTAAACCTCTATTACACTTCAATATCAGATATATTAAACCTCTATTACACTTCAATATCATTTCTATTAAACCTCTTTTACACTTCAATATCAGTTCAATTACACTTCATTATCTGATATATTAAACCTCTATTACATTTCAATATCAGTTCAATTGCACTTCAATATCATTTCTGTTAAACCTCTATTACACTTTAATATCAGTTCAATTACACTTCAATATCATTTCTATTAAACCTCTATTAAACTTCAATATCAGTTCAATTACACTTCAATATCATTTCTGTTAAACCTCTATTACACTTCAGTATCAGTTCAATTACACTTCAATATAATTTCTATTAAACCTCTATTACACTTCAGTATCAGATCAATTACACTTCAATATCATTTCTATTAAACCTCTATTACACTTCAGTATCATTTCTATTAAACCTCTATTACACTTCAATATCAGTTCAATTACACTTCAGTATCAGATATATTAAACCTCTGTTACACTTCTGTATCATTTCTATTAAACCTCTATTACACTTCAGTATCATTTCTATTAAACCTCTATTACACTTCAATATCAGTTCAATTACACTTCAGTATCAGATATATTAAACCTCTATTACACTTCAGTATCAGATCAATTACACTTCAATATAATTTCTATTAAACCTCTATTACACTTCAATATCATTTCTGTTAAACCTCTATTACACTTCAATATAATTTCTATTAAACCTCTATTACACTTCAATATCAGTTCAATTACACTTCAATATCATTTCTATTAAACCTCTATTACACTTCAGTATCAGTTCAATTACACTTCAATATAATTTCTATTAAACCTCTATTACACTTCTGTATCATTTCTATTGAACCTCTATTACACTTCAGTATCAGATCTATTAAACCTCTATTACACTTCAGTATCAGTTCAATTACACTTCAATATAATTTCTATTAAACCTCTATTACACTTCTGTATAATTTCTATTGAACCTCTATTACACTTCAGTATCAGTTCTATTAAACCTCTATTACACTTCAGTATCAGATCAATTACACTTCAATATCATTTCTATTAAACCTCTATTACACTTCAGTATCAGATCAATTACACTTCAATATCATTTCTATTAAACCTCTATTACACTTCAGTATCATTTCTATTAAACCTCTATTACACTTCAATATCAGTTCAATTACACTTCAGTATCAGATACATTAAACCTCTATTACACTTCAGTATCAGATCAATTACACTTCAATATAATTTCTATTAAACCTCTATTACACTTCAGTATCATTTCAATTACACTTCAGTATCAGTTCAATTACACTTCAATATCAGATATATTAAATCTCTATTACACTTCAATATCAGTTCAATTACATTTCAATATCAGATATATTAAACCTCTATTACACTTCAGTATCAGTTCAATTACAGTTCAATTTAATTTCTATTAAACCTCTATTACACTTCAATATCAGTTCAATTACACTTCAATATCATTTCTATTAAACCTCTATTACGCTTCAATATCATTTCTATTAAACCTCTATTACACTTCAATATCAGTTCAATTACACTTCAATATCATTTCTATTAAACATCTATTACACTTCAGAATCAGATCAATTACACTTCAATATCAGTTCAATTACACTTCAATATCATTTCTATTAAACCTCTATTACATTTCAATATAATTTCTATTAAACCTTTATTACACTTCAGTATCAGATCAATTACACTTCAATATCATTTCTATTAAACCTCTATTACACTTCAGTATCAGATCAATTAAACTTCAGTATCAGTTCAATTACACTTCAGTATCAGATATATTAAATCTCTATTACACTTCTGTATCTGTTCTATTACACTTCAATATCATTTCAATTACACTTCAATATAATTTCTATTAAACCTCTATTACACTTCAATATCAGTTCAGTTACACTTCAATATCATTTCTATTAAACCTCTATTACACTTCAATATCATTTCTATTAAACCTTTATTACATTTCAGTATCAGATCAATTACACTTCAATATCATTTCTATTAAACCTCTATTACACTTCAGTATCAGTTCAATTACACTTCAATATCATTTCTATTAAATCCTGTATTACACTTCAATATCATTTTTATTAAACCTCTATTACACTTCAGTATCAGATCAATTACACTTCAATATCATTTCTATTAAACCTCTATTACACTTCAATATCAGATCAATTACACTTCAATATCATTTCTATTAATCCTCTATTACACTTCAATATCATTTCTATTAAACCCCTATTACACGTCAATATAATTTCGCTTAAACCTTTATTACACTTTAGGATCAGTTCTATTAAACCTCTATTACACTTCATTATCAGTTCTATTACACTTCAATATCATTTCTATTAAACCTCTATTACACTTCAGTATTAGTTCAATTACACTTCAGTATCAGTTCTATTAAACCTCTGTTACACTTCAGTATCAGTTCAGTTACACTTCAATATCATTTCTATTAAACCTCTGTTACACTTCAATATCATTTCTATTAAACATCTATTACACTTCAATATCAGATCAATTACACTTCAGTATCAGATATATTAAACCTCTATTACACTTCAATATCATTTCTATTAAACCTCTATTACACTTCAATATCAGATCAATTAAACCTCTGTTACACTTCAATATCATTTCTATTAAACATCTATTACACTTCAATATCAGATCAATTACACTTCAGTATCAGATATATTAAACCTCTATTACACTTCAATATCATTTCTATTAAACCTCTATTACACTTCAATATCAGATCAATTAAACCTCTGTTACACTTCAATATCATTTCTATTAAACCTCTATTACACTTCAATATAATTTCTATTAAACCTCAATTACACTTCAATATAATTTCTATTAAACCTCAATTACACTTCAGTATCAGTTCAATTACACTTCAATATAATTTCTATTAAACCTCAATTACACTTCAATATAATTTCTATTAAACCTCAATTACACTTCAGTATCAGATCAATTACACTTCAATATAATTTCTATTAAACCTCAATTACACTTCAGTATCAGTTCTACTAAATATCTATTAAACTTCTGTAAGGATAGTTTTCAGCACATCATTATAAAGTCAATATTTTCTGAAAACTGTGTGGTGACATTTTGTAGCAAGTGTATAATAATGGGTAAATAAGTGTTATAAAAGAGTTATTGAGTGTTCATTAAAGGCTTAATGAGTGTTCAATGCATATGTGTTTACCGCAGGTGTCTCTGATGAAGAACTGTCGTCCTGCCACTCGTCCATTTCGTGCTTCAAGTTCAAATTTCTTCTTCCTGGTGGTGTTGTTGATTGGTTTGGCTCTCGCGTGTGTTCCTGTTACCGTCAGTATCGCAGAGTGAGTTCACACTTCATATACAAACATACATCACCCTAATCTAACAACTGTATATTACACAAATCAGGAACAGTTGGTCATGTCCACGTGTGTGTGTGTGTGTGTGTGTGTCAGGATCCAGACGTCGCGAGCGTGTGGTCCGTTCGTGAACTACACCACATCATGGGAGGTCGTTCCTCGTGTGATTTCTCAGCTGCCTCACGGCCTGCGCTCATTCCTGCTAGCGATCGCTTCAGAGGCGTTTGCGGTGTCTTTCTTTGTCATTACCTGGTCAGAACAAACCTGTCTGTCTGTTCAGTGCTTCTGACTTCAGCTAGTAAGTGTTCAATGACTGTAGATAATGGTGTCTGTGTGTGTGTGTGTGTGTGTTTCAGTCTGGGGATGTTCTATGTGATAGCGTTAGCTGGAGCTCATAAGCGAGTGATCGAGCAGCTCAGAGATCAGCTGGTCATGGTGAGCACTACACTTGCCTACACTTCATGTTACTATCAAAAGTAGCTTCAGAAATATATGGTGTAATTATCAGATGATATAATATTTGTACAATTAGAGCAGTATTTATCTGGCACAAAACACCAACAACATTCACTTTGTTAAATTGAAATGAATGTACTAAGTCTTTATTTAGTGAAGAGACTGAATGTTCCCCTGCTGTCTGTCTGTCTGTCTGTCTGCAGGAGGGTCGTGACAAGCGTTTCCTCATTCAGAAGTTGTGTCAGGCGCAGCAGGCTTTATTTGCTCGATCTCCAGAGCGCAAGTCTCTGCGGGGCCGTCATGGTGCTGGATTGTTTTTCGTTGATTCGTCGGCGGTGTTGGAAACGCAAGCATGACGCGCTTGAAAACATTGTCTGCTGCCGCTCGATCAAACTCTGTTACGATACCACAACGTCAAGCCTTCTGTGCGGTTTCAGTGTTTATACAGCCACACACTTCCACAAGCACTACACTGTCATCACACACTACACCTGTTTATTTACTCAGAACTGGGTCTTGTTGAATTTTGTGGGTATTGTTGTTTAAATTTAGTTTTTGTTGTTTGTCTGTCTGAAAATGTATTTGCTGCAGTGGCATCTGTGCATTTCCTGTGATACTTTTATAAAATCTTCTATGAACTGTTACTATAAGTTATAAAAAATGTGTTTTGAACTAGAAAGTATAACACTATTTTGAGTTTGTTTAATACAGTTCTTAAACCAGTTGTTATTTTGTGTTTTGGAGTGACATTTTTGGGATTTGTTCTGAATAAATATGAAAAGGGGAATAAAGTGTCAAATAAATCCATACTGAAAGTTTCCTTCATCTTAATCACACTCTGGTAAAACATGCTTGCATGGTGTTAAGGGCTTTTATTTTGATGGGGGTTGGTGTTAAGGGCTTTTATTGTGACGGGGGGATGGGGGAGTTAAGGGTTTTTATTTTGATGGGGGTTGGTGTTAAGGGCTTTTATTGTGACGGGGGGATGGGGTGTTAAGGGCTTTTATTTTGATGGGGGTTGGTGTTAAGGGCTTTTATTTTGATGGGGGTTGGTGTTAGGGCTTTTATTGTGATGGGGATGGTGGTGTTAAGGGCTTTTATTTTGATGGGGGTTGGTGTTATGGGCTTTTATTTTGATGGGGGGTGTTAAGGCCTTTTATTTTGATGGGGGTTGGTGTTAAGGGCTTTTATTGTGACAGGGGGCATGGGGGGGTGTTAAGTGCTTTTATTTTGACAAGGGGGGTGTTAAGGGCTTTTCTTTTGATCTGGGGTGGTGTTAAGAGCTTTTATTTTGATGGGGTTTTGGTGTTAAGGGCTTTTATTCTGACTAGATTTTTGGTGTTAAGAGCTTTTATTTTGATGGGGGTTTGGTGTTGTTAAGGGCTTTTATTTTGACGGGGGTTTTGGTGTTAAGGGCTTTTATTTTGACGGGGGGGTTTAGTGTTAAGAGCTTTTATTTTGATGGGGGTTTGGTGTTGTTAAGGGCTTTTATTCTTGACAGGGGGTTGGTGGTAAGAGCTTTTTATTTTGATGGGGTTTTTGTTGTTAAGGGCTTTTATTTTGATGGGGGTTTGATGTTGTTAAGGGCTTTTATTTTGACGGGGGGTTTTAGTGTTAAGAGCTTTTATTTTGATGGGGGTTTGGTGTTGTTAAGGGCTTTTATTTTGACAGGGGGGTTGGTGTTAAGAGCTTTTATTTTGATGGGGGTTTTGTTGTTAAGGGCTTTTATTCTGACTAGATTTTTGGTGTTAAGGGCTTTTATTTTGACAGGGGTTTTTAGTGTTAAGAGCTTTTATTTTGATGGGGGTTTTGCTGTTAAGAGCTTTTATTTTGATGGGGGTTTTGGTGTTAAGAGCTTTTATTTTTATGGGGGTTTTGGTGTTAAGAGCTTTTATTTTGATGGTGGTTTGGTGTTAAGGGCTTTTATTTTGATGGGGGTTTTGCTGTTAAGAGCTTTTATTTTGATGGGGGTTTGGTGTTAAGGGCTTTTATTTTGATGGGTTGTTTTCGGATCTTGTGGCCTGTCATTGCAGTGCTGCGCTCAGTTCATCGCGAATCTTCACAAATCAAAAGATAGAATCATTAAACCATTAATCTTTGTTACAGCAGTAATGCGCGTGCATGTGTGTGTAAATGTACTTCAAACACATCTGTAGGTGAGTGCGCGCATGACACAAAATAAACGATACACTTCACTTCCTATAATGAAATAAAACAGTGATAATGATCATAATTCTGCACTTATAAAATCTTTTTAAAGTGTGAAATACTGCAGATATTCACTGTCGGCTTGATATTATACAGTTACAAATGTGGGTTTATATGTGGTCTGTAAACCGATTGTGTTTAAGTGTAATGAATGTTTGTGTAATTATGGATGTGTGTGTGTTTTCAGTTTAATTTAGTGTGTGTCAGTGGGTCACGTGATGGGTTCGGAGGCGGTCCACTACATCCACCTTCATAACTCCAGTCAGTCGGTGCTGGAAGCGTTGAGATCTCAGCGACGCAAAGGTCTGTTTTGTGACGTCACCGTGCGCATCCATGACGCGTCGCTGCGGGCCCATGCCTGCGTGTTGGCGGCGGGGAGCCCATTCTTCCAAGACAAGCTGCTGCTGGGTCACTCTGAGATCTCGGTGCCGCCGCTGGTTCCGGCTGAGACGGTGAAGCAGCTGGTGGACTTCATGTACAGCGGCTCGCTGGTGGTGCTGCACTCGCAAGCGCTCTGCATCCTCACAGCTGCGTCCATCCTGCAGATCAAGACCGTCATCGATGAGTGCACGCAGATCATCTCGCAGCGACGTGCAGCTGCTGCTGCCGCTGGAGGGGTGGGGCCTCTGGGGGGTGCTCTGCTCAAGCAGGAGGAGGGTGGCGACGGGAAAGAGCGTGAGAGCTCACCTCTGCAGGGCTTTGTTTACAGCATGCCGGGTGATTGCACGTCTGCGGCGGAAATGGCAGTCGCTCTAAGCGGTGGGGCACAGGGGGAGGGCGGGGGTGTGGGCCCACTGATGCCCCTCCCTGAATTAGGCGGGGCTGGGTTGTGTCGAGGGGAGGGGATGGGTGTGGCAGTGGGCGGGGCCATGCTGAAACCGACCAGCTGTGCGCAGGAAATCAACTACATGTTGAATCCGAGCTCGGAACGAAGTGCAAATGTTGCCGCCGCCGCAAATGAGCGTGCTCAGATAGTCTCTCCCCCCGGGATGGCCCGCGGCGGGGGTTTGGAGTATACCGGCGGGGGGGAGGAGCTTGTGGTGGGCGTGGACAGATTCAGTGAAGAGGACGAGCGAGAGGGAGAGAGAGAGACAGACAGAGAGAGAGCTGCAGCGCACACACGCAAACAGAGACAACCGCTCAGACTGCAGGTACACACACACACACACTGACCTTTCTGTCTCCGGTGATACAATCACAAGTGCTCAGACGTGATTTATCCAATCACACTGTTGTCTTCAGTTTAAATCTCTTGTGTTAGCGTAGTACTTGATTGACAGGTGTGAACACGTGAATAATTCTGAAATGATTGAGGTTGTTCATGGATGTTATGTGCTTCTGTTGAACATATCAGTCTGCGTTATTTCAACTTCATTTTTAAATAATCATGTTTCGTAGCAGAATTCCTGTTAAAGAACTACACTACCCATAATCCTAAAGAGAGATCCACCAATCAGAGAAGAGCTCTGCAGCTCCGCCCACTCCCATGATGCACTGTGAATGAATCGAGTCGCTCTCCCTACACTCTCAAACTACTGATATATTCGCTTTGATCACAATATTGTGCAATAAACTTAAAATATATTGATATTTAAATAATTTATATTTTTCAATGGATTGAATTGTATTACATGATTAGCAATGCATCATGGGATTGTAGTTCATTCCTCATGAAACTCGTTAGTACAGTCTTGTATCTTTGTGTTTTTGTCTTTCACTTTTTTGTGATTCACTTCAGAGCTGGTTGCTTTGATTTTCTGAAGGATTTAATGAAATTCCCGAGGAAAAATACTTCCGGAACCAAGATGAAAAAGTGGGCGGGCACTGTTGAGCTTTTTTATTCTAAATAAATAAAACAAAATTTAACATTTTGCATGTAAGATGATATTTTTGTTTGTGTGCGCGCAGGTGTTGGGGGGGGAGGAGGTGGTGGTGAAGAATGAGGGGGTGCAGGAAGGGGAGGGGCTGTTTGAGATAGACGAGAGAGGGAACGCATCACACCAGCACACCTACGGACAGGTAAAACATATACACACAGTAATGTACATGTGCTGCAGAGCAAATGCAGCAGAGGCCACTGGAAACGTGTGTGTGTGTGTGTGTGTGTGTGTGTGTGTGTGTGTGTGTGTGTGTGTGTGTGCATTTCAGGGTGGGTTCTATGAGGAGTCCAGTGTGTTCTCTGGTAGTTTTTGGTCCCAGGCGGATCCGCAGTCGTCTCTGGGTTCAAACTCTCGCAGTCAAGTCAACAAACCGCTCTCGCCCCCGCCGACAACACAGAGCCTCAGCAACCAGGTGTGACACCCAAACACAACATTATCATCAGTAAAATAATAATACATAATATCATGTAGTGGAGTGGTGGTGGTGTAGTGGTCTAAGCACATAACTGGTAATCTGGTAATCAGAAGGTTGCTGGTTTGATCCCCACAGTCACCACCATTGTGTCTTTGAGTAAGGCACTTAACTCCAGGTTGTTCCGGGGGGATTGTCCCTGTAATAAGTGCACTGTATAATACATTGGTAATCAGAAGGTTGCTGGTTTGATCCCCACAGTCACCACCATTGTGTCCTTGAGTAAGACACTTAACTCCAGGTTGTTCCGGGGGGATTGTCCCTGTAATAAGTGCACTGTAAGTCACTTTGGATAAAAGCATCTGCCAAATGCATAAATATATTATGATGATTATAACATGTCTTTATTTTCAGATGCTTTTCCAGTTTCCTGCCAGCGAATCACAGTCCTCCTCCTTCTACGTGGGTGGGCCAATGGTGATTGACAACATGTCTGATTCATGTCAGCAGGCCCCGCCTCATGCCCCGCTGACCCCAGCTCCATCCCCCTCAACCCCAGCATGCATCGCGGGTCCGAGTTTTGCCCCGCAGGGATCCGAGTCGTTCGACTGCAGCCACTGCGGAAAATCACTGCGCTCGCGCAAGAACTACAGCAAACACATGTTCATCCACTCCGGTACGCACACAGCACTCATGATGATTTCTGGTTATACAGATCATTTATTAAGGGAAACAGTTAGTCCAATAAACTGTCAGATAGAGAGCACTGCAAGCAGATTAAAGGCCTTCAGTGGGTTTGTTTACATTTGAATTTTTGAATATACCAGCAATCGGTCAATGTAAGTCTATGGGAATTTTTACATATTTGATTGTCTGCTGAGCAAAAACTGTAAGTCCGATCAGTTAGAGAAGTCATAGCGCACTTTTCCAGAACAGTCTGGTGGTCTGAATGTATAACAATATGTTGACTTTGATAGGCTAACACAATTATTACACTGTAATAGTACAGACGCGGGGTTGATTTGTGTGCAGGTCAGAAGCCGCATCAGTGCAGCATCTGCTGGCGCTCGTTCTCTCTGCGTGACTATCTGCTCAAGCACATGGTGGTGCACACGGGCGTGCGAGCGTTTCAGTGCTCCGTCTGCAGCAAACGCTTCACGCAGAAGAGCTCGCTCAATGTGCACATGCGCACACACCGCGTGGAGCGCACCTTCACCTGTGGCGTTTGTCACCGCGCATTCACGCACCGCACGCTGCTCGAGAGACACACCCTCCAACACCAACACCCCACGCCCACCATCAAACTGCCCACCAATCACATGGAGTCGGGCAATGGCGGGATGGGCGGAGCCAGTGGACCGGGTCCCGCCTCTTAGGAGAACGAATGGGCCTGAATCCCAGGAGCTTTAACACACACACACACACACAGGAACTGCAGCAGCGGCCTGTGGCGCCTCTTAAAGCCAGAAAACCTCGCAAAACACACAAACCTCATCGAGCGATTCACACTAAACGTCTGACGCCAGAGACGTCTTTTTCATGTTTATTCATGTTTTGTGTGATTCTCATCAGAAACCAGACGGACCTCAGGACCAGACGAGTGCGTTTATTACCTCCATTTGTACAGTTTTGATCAAGTATATGCTTATAAATCCTGATGATATTTTTATGGTGAGTTTTATGTTGCGCTGAAATGTTTTTCTGCATTATGGGCTGGAATATTCTGCTTTGGTTTCTGTATCCGCATGCGCTCGCTTTACGCTGCATGAAGAGGCATTAAATGCATTGTGATATTCACAACGTCTTGTCGTGTTTATTGATTTGTGCAAATTGAATCCTGCAGCTTTATATAAATATGATCAATATCACAGAGGTCGTGCTGCTGAATATTTATGAAGTTCTGAAATGTCGTGAAAATAAGGTCAAAACTGAAGTTGCGTTACGAGATGTGAGAGTTTCTGAAGACACTGGTGATATAGTTTATGAATGCTTGTGTGGTATAAATGTGTAATATGGGCAATGATATTCTGTAATAAATGACGAGTGAACTTCAGAAACTGCTGTAGGGCGACGCACAACAGACGGAAACGGTCCTTTCGGTTTCCCGCTCATTACCTCACATTTGTTTCTGGATTGCTTTAATAATGAATCACTAGTAGATATGAGATTAGGATATCATTTTACAAAGATCATCTAATTGAACAGAATGTTTGTCTATTTAATGTCTGTCAATATGTTTCTGATTTTAAATCACTTCAAGTCATTGTTTGTTGGATTATTATAAAGTATATTTAAACACACAATTTATCGTGATGACGGCAGCTTCCGGCGCAAGAGAATGCAAAAGTATACATGTACAATATATACATGTAAACAGTGAAATAAGAATAAAGATACAACAGAAATATATAGGGGAAACTACATTAGGGCAATAATGTTGTTCAGATATGTCATTTGAAGGCTGTTTATTGGGTCAGTACAAGTAAAGGTCATATTATGAGACTACACGTGACTTTACGGAGAGCTGATGATGATGATCTAGTGAAGTCTTGCCTTAAGAACAGCTGCTGCTACCACATGAAGCTCTGACATAGTTACAGACTACATGTACACACGTACACTCATACACTCATACACACATGTACACTCATGCACACACATGTACTCTCATAGACACTCATGCACACACATGCACACACATGTACTCTCATAGACACTCATGCACACACATGCACACTCATGCACACACATGTACTCTCATAGACACTCATGCACACTCATACACACATGCACACTCATGCACACACATGTACTCTCATAGACACTCATGCACACACATGCACACTCATGCACACACATGTACTCTCATAGACACTCATGCACACTCATGCACACACATGCACACTCATGCACACACGTACTCTCAGACACTCATGCACACACGTGCACACTCATGCACACACATGCACACTCATGCACACACGTACTCTCATAGACCCTCATGCACACACATGCACACTCATGCACACACATGTACACTCATGCACACACATGTACTCTCATAGACACTCATGCACACTCATGCACACACATGTACTCTCATAGACACTCATGCACACTCATGCACACACATGTACTCTCATAGACACTCATGCACACACATGTACTCTCATAGACACTCATGCACACACATGTACTCTCATAGACACTCATGCACACTCATGCACACACATGTACTCTCATAGACACTCATGTACACATGCACTCTCATAGACACTCATGCACACTCATGTACTCTCATAGACACACATGCACACACATGTACTCTCATAGACACTCATGCACACTCATGCACACACATGCACACACGTACTCTCATAGACACTCATGCACACTCATGCACACACATGCGCACTCATGTACACACACGTGCACACTCATGCACACACATGCACACTCATGCACACACGTACTCTCATAGACACTCATGCACACTCATGCACACACATGTACACACACATGCACACACACATGCACACTCATGCACACACGTACTCTCATAGACACTCATGTACACACACATGCACACTCATGCACACACGTACTCTCATAGACACTCATGCACACACATGCACACTCGTACTCTCATAGACACTCATGCACACTCATGCACACACATGTACACTCATGCACACACGTACTCTCATAGACACTCATGTACACACACATGTACACTCATGCACACTCGTACTCTCATAGACACTCATGTACACACACATGCACACTCATGCACACACGTACTCTCATAGACACTCATGCACACACATGCACACTCATGCACACACATGCACACTCATGCACACACGTACTCTCATAGACACTCATGCACACTCATGCACACACGTACTCTCATAGACACTCATGCACACACACATGCACACTCATGCACACACATGCACACTCATGCACACACGTACTCTCATAGACACTCATGCACACACACATGTACACTCATGCACACACGTACTCTCATAGACACTCATGCACACACATGCACACTCATGCACACACATACTCTCATAGACACTCATAGACACTCATGCACACACATGCACACTCATGTACACACACGTGCACACTCATGTACACAACATATACACACATGTACACTCACACGCTTGTGGAAGTTGTAGACTTTAACTGGCAACTTGCCAGAGTCATCAATTCATCTGGACCCTCTCTGAGCGGGATTTGGCGATCTATCACACACACACAAACACACACTACTCACAAACACACAAACTACTCACACATACACAAATACTGCTCACACACACTGAAAACGAACAGGGCTAAATAATCATTGAACAGACACACACTACTCAAACACACGCGCGTCCAGCTGGTGGCGGTAATGAACCAGGAGACCTCAGATGAAGAATCGACTCTCTGAAGCATCGGACTCTGAACGGAACGGAGTTGATTCAGTTGTTGTTTGGAGTTTGTTTTGGCGGTTTGGAGACGCGAACAATCGGTGAGTTGCTCAAATATCCTCAAGTACAGTGAAATATCGCACAGATCTGCTCAAATATCCATGAAATTCAGTTCAAATGTGCTCAGATTCAGCGGTAGTTCAGTTGTTGTTCAAGTTCAGCGTCTGATTGTGCGTATATTTTGAGTTTGTGTGTTTTGTAGTGAATGTTTATGTTTTAAAGTGTTTAAATACAGCAGGATGATGATGTGTGATGACACATAAAGATTAAACTCACATTGAGGAATTAAAGAGCAGAAAATCCGCTGTGACCGTGACTGGGTGAAAGTTCACAGTTTCTGTTCACGGCAGAAGTTATTACTTCAGTTCATACTGAAGCCCTGCAGGTGACCGACCTAAACCTCTGTTTGATTGAACATCGGAATAAAAGATCATAGAAATCGCGTTCATTTGATTGTCATCATCTCCGTAGCATAAACACACACCGCTGTTGATCTAGAGATGTGTTTAACTGAACAAATCATGAAATATCATTAAAATAATTTCACTCCGATCTACATCTGTGACATCACACAAATTTATGGATAATTGTTTAAAAATATGTTTTTGATTATGGGCGGGGCTTCGTCATGACTTCTATACGATCACAAAGTTTATTACTCTGTGCAGGTAATCAGAGTCGTGTGTGTGCTTTGTAATTGTGTGTGTGTGTGTGTGTGTGTGTCTCCAGTCTACAGCATTAGTAATGGCGGTTCAGGTCTGTTGCCGTGGTAACCGCTGGGCTCTGCACATGCTCAGTCGGAGTGTATCTCACAGCAGTGTGTCCAGCAAGACTGTCAGCGAGCTTGAAGAGCATACACACTCTCTCTCACACACACTGTTTTCCCGCTCTGCCATCGGACCATTCTTCCAGGAGAAACCACTGCTCACAAACCCCTTTACCCAAGATTCACTGCTCAGAGCTTACCTGAAGAGACACCTACCTGTGCAGGTAAAACACACACGCATGCACACTCAAACACCTGTGCAGGTAAAACACACATGCACGCACACTCAAACACCTGTGAAGGTAAAACACACACACATGCACACTCAAACACCTGTGCAGGTAAAACACACACGCACGCACACTCAAACACCCGTGCAGGTAAAACACACATGCACGCACACTCAAACACCTGTGCAGGTAAAACACACACACACGCAGGCACGCACATTCAAACACCTGTGCAGGTAAAACACACACAACAACAACAACAACAACCGCCATTCGCCACTAAGTGGCGGTGATGTCACCACGACGCTTGTGCCAGGCTATGTGCACGTTAAGGCCATGTGAAGTGTCGAACGCCCGCTGGCAGGAGGTCACGGGACAGATCCAACAGGTGACACGGGTCGAATGACTGAGACGACTGGCTGATGCACCACCTGTGCCCCCTACTGTGCCAACTTGCTGTGGTTTAGCCACCCTGCGCTCTGCTCGTTGTTATGAGCGTCGCTCCTCTGCGCTCCGTTGTTGTTGGAGGGCGACTGCCTCCAACTGGCCAGCAGCATCCTTCACAAGCCTCCTCCAAAGACGCCGATCTTGACACTGTTGGTACCAGTCATCGGCAAGTCCACTCAGCTCCACATCCTCCTGTACCACATCACTCCATCTCTTCTCCAGCCCGTGCTGCGCCCGCTTAGCCCCCTCTATCCGGCCGAACAAAAGCTGTTTAGGCATGCGGTGGCCAGGCATGCAGGCTACATGACCCAGCCAACGCAACCTTAACTGCTGGAGGAGCTCACCGATGGGACTTTGTCCACATCTTTCAAAAAGTTGTGAGCTCCTCACACAATCCAGCCTGGTTAAACCCAGGATGGATCTTAGGCAGGCCAGCCTAAATGTGTCTAACCGGCGATGATGTTCCATTAGGGGGGTCCACGTTTCGCAAGCATAGAGAAGGGAGGGAATGACCGTGGCCGAGAATACCTGAAGCTTTGTGCGGAGCAACAAACCGGGTAGCTTCCACACAGCGTTACGCAACCGATGAAAAGATAATGCCGCTCGACTGATTCGGAATGAGATCTCTGCTGTCAAACCGGAGCTGGTCATAAGCACACTTCCCAGGTATGGAAAACACTACACTCTCTCCACAACTGCCTCATCACCAATTGGGAGCTGTGGGGGTGTAGTGTCCGATGGTACATAATGCCCAGGCAGGTGCTTAGTTTTGGTTGGGCTGATGGTAAGGCTCCATCTCTTATTGGCAAGCTCCAGGTTCATAAGCAGCGCCTCCAACTCCTCCTCTGAGTGAGCAGCAATCACCAGATCATCAGCATACATAATGTGGTTGACCAATAGGGAGCATCCCTTGACCGCACCCGGGCATCGATCAACCTCCCATTATATCTGTACCAGATGGAAATTCCTCCGGTACAGCCATCGAAGGCTTCACGAACCACATGGTCAAAATAGATATTAAATAATGTGGGAGCCAGAGGACATCCCTGTCACACTCCCAGGTGAACAGGGAATGGCTCCGACTCCCGACCACGTAGTTTTACCTGGGCCCACTCGCCATCGTGAAGGTCCTTAATGATCGCGAGCAGCGGGTCTGGTACTCCGAAAGCACGAAGAACAACCCAGAGCCCAGGCCTACTGATGGTATCATAGGCCTTGACCAGGTCAATAAAGCAGAGATGTAGGTCTTGCTGGAATTCCCTACACCTCTGCTGTAGCAGACGGACAGAGAATATGGCATCTGTGCAAGACCGCCCCTTCCTGAAACCACACTGGGGCTCTGCAAGTCTCTCCTCAGCGTGCCTGGCAAGGCGATATTGAATAATCCTTGCCAGGACCTTTCCCGGCACACTGAAGAGTTAGATGCCCCTATAGTTATTACAATCTGAATGGTCCCCCTTTTTAAAGAGAGGGACCACCAGGGCATCCTTCCAATCCTGCAGAACCCGCCCAGTGGTCTAGACTGTTGTTATGATGTCATGTAGGGCAGTCTGTGCACAAACACCGCCCTCCCTCAGCATTTCACTGGGGAGATCATCTCTGCCCGGTGCCTTTCCTAGTCTCAGGCTCTGGATCGCCTTCAGTACTTCCTCCAAAGATGGCACCTCAGCCAGCCACCCACAGCGAGCGACTTCTTCCTCTAATATTTGTGGCACCGCAGCCCCAGCAGGGTCATCCCCACTTTGTCCCACAATGTTTTCCAGGCTCAGGGACTTCCCCTCCCCCAGGACCTCACAGAAATGCTCAGCAAATCTGCAAACCTGTTTCTGGGGGTCGGAGATTGGATCACCATTCTTTCCCCTAATGATGGTAATAGGTGTGGCGCTGCAAGTAACTTTTTTGATGGAATTAAAGAGCGATTTGTGAACGTGGGCCACTGAGGCAGACTCCATCTCCTCAGCAACCCGCGACCACCAACCATCCTTGCAGCGCCTCACGGCTCTCCAAACCTCTGAGCGAAGGCTGCGGTAAGCCTCCTCATTCTCTGACGTGGGATGCTGTAGACGATGAGAGTGGGCCTGTTGCTTTTTCTCAGCCAGCCTGAACACCTCCTCCATCAGCCAGGGTTTCTGAGGAGGTCTGGACCGTGTGCCCAAAACTGCCATTGCAGTTACATGAGCCACAGTCCTAAACCTCGTCCATTTCCCCTCGACATCCAGAGGAGTGGGGGATGATGCCAACTCCAGCTGCAAGCAATGCTGAAATTCTGAAACACCTGTGCAGGTAAAACACGCACGCACGCATGTATACTGAAACACCTGTGCAGGTAAAACACACACACGCATGCATACTGAAACACCTGTGCAGGTAAAACACACGCACGCACACTCAAACACCTGTGCAGGTAAAACACACACACGCATGCATACTGAAACACCTGTGCAGGTAAAACACACGCACGCACACTCAAATACCTGTGCAGGTAAAACACACAACCGCACAAACGCACGCATGCATGCATACTGAAACACCTGTGCAGGTAAAACACACACACATGCATACTGAAACAACTGTGCAGGTAAAACACATACGCATGCATACTGAAACAACTGTGCAGGTAAAACACACACGCATGCATATTGAAACACCTGTGCAGGTAAAACACACATGCATGCATATTGAAACACCTGTGCAGGTAGAACACACACACACGCACACATGCATGGATACTGAAACACCTGTGCAAGTAAAAAACGCACGCATGCATACTGAAACGCCTGTGCAGGTAAAACACACATACGCATGCATACTGAAACACCTGTGCAGGTAAAACACACACACGCATGCATACTGAAACACCTGTGCAGGTAAAACACACACACGCATGCATACTGAAACACCTGTGCAGGTAAAACACACACACACACGCATGCATACTGAAACACCTGTGCAGGTAAAACACACACACACACGCATGCATACTGAAACACCTGTGCAGGTAAAACACACACACACGCATGCATACTGAAACACCTGTGCAGGTAAAACACACACACGCATGCATACTGAAACACCTGTGCAGGTAAAACACACACACGCATGCATACTAAAACACCCGTGCAGGTAAAACACACACGCATGCATACTGAAACACCTGTGCAGGTAAAACACACATGCACACATGCATGCATACTGAAACACCTGTGCAAGTAAAAAACGCACGCATGCACACATAAACATCTGTGCAGGTAAAGCATGCACGTACACTCAAACACCTGTGCAGGTAAAACACACACGCATGCGCACTTAAACATCTGTGCAGGTAAAGCACACACACGCACGCATGCATGCATACTGAAACACCTCTGCAGGTAAAACGCACGCATGCATGAATATAAAAACGGTGTGTGTGTTTGTAGGAGGTGGAGCGAGACCTGTTGCGGTTTGGTGAGCGTATTGTCAGTGAAATTGACGTGTTGGGCCGTCAGTGTGAGCTGAATCCGCCCCGTCTGCAACGGTATGATGCGTGGGGTCGCCGTGTGGACCACATCATCACCTGCGACGCCTGGACACACCTGAAACGCATCTCTGCACATGAGGGGCTGGTCGCCGCGGGATACGAGAGGACATATGGAGAATACAAGTAAGAGATCACTCAAACATCAGTATCTGCTGTATTCATGTCACAGCTGTCGTGTGTGTGTGTGCAGTCGTGTGTATCAGATGAGTAAGATGTACCTGTTCGCTCCGTCTGCTGGACTCTACACGTGTCCTCTGGCCATGACTGATGGAGCTGCTAAAGTCATACAGGTGAAACACACAAACATACACACGTGTGTCACGTTCATTTCATCTTCACGTGCCATCAGAGACATTCAATAAAATGTCAACAGAGGAAGCAAAAGCATGTATTTTAAAAATGTCAGTTATTAAAGTTCCTGACACATAATTAGTTCTATTTTTTTATTGAATTTCACATGATTCGCTGGTGAAAATTGAGTTCTTACCAAGATGAAAACTTTCATTAATGTTTCAGAATGACTTTACGAATGATATACATAACATTGTGTTCTGTGTGTCATGAATGAAGCCCAGTGACTAAAGAAGTGTTGTGTAGTCTTCAGGTATGCTGGTCAAAGAAGTGTTTGAGCGTTTGACGTCACGTGATGAGAAGAAATTCTGGACATCAGGACAGTGGATGACCGAGAGGAGAGGAGGATCTGACGTCTGTGAGACTCGCTTATAACACACACACACACACACACACACACACTCCTGTCATTTTTCTGGCCTGTATAGATCACAGCAGTCTGCTTCCAGAAGTAAAATTCTCATTCATTCTCTCCACAGGTGAACTGATTATTAACGATATCTTCTAAATCTTTAAAGACTAGCGTGAGCTCTGAGGTTGTTCATGGATGTTATGTGCTTCTGTTGAACATATCAGTCTGCGTTATTTCAACTTCATTTTTAAATAATCATGTTTCGTAGCAGAATTCCTGTTAAAGAACTACACTACCCATAATCCCACCAATCAGAGAAGAGCTCTGCAGCTCCGCTCACTCCCATGATGCACTGTGAATGAATCGAGTCGCTCTCCCTACACTCTCAAACTACTGATATATTCGCTTTGATCACAATATTGTGCAATAAACTTAAAATATATTGATATTTAAATCATTTATATTTTTCAATGGATTGAATTGTATTACATGATTAGCAATGCATCATGGGATTGTAGTTCATTCCTCATGAAACTCGTTAGTACACTCTTGTATCTTTGTGTTTTTGTCTGATTTGTGATTCAGATCAAAGTTATTGATTCACTTCAGAGCTGGTTGCTTTGATTTAATAATTATGATTTTAATATTATTGATCCTGTGAAATGTCTTGTATATGATGCTGTTGTGTGTGTGTGTGTGTGTGTGTGTGTGTGTGTGTTGTTGTTTTAGCGAGTGGCACTGAGACGGTTGCCAGGCAACAGCAGGGCAGGTTCTTCAAGCTTTATGGTTTTAAATGGTTCACCTCGGCAACAGACGCTGATATGACCCTAACACTGGCCCGCATCACAGACGCACATGGACACGCTACACCGGTATTAACGCACACACACACACACACACACACACACACACTTTAACGTCTAATACATGAGCACGAATGAACCTGTCATGATGAACTGATACCATACACTCTGCAGAACCTGACACACACTTCTGTGTGTGTGTGCGTGTGTTTAGGGCAGCAGTGGTCTGTCTCTGTTCCTGGCAGAGGTCTGGGACTCTGACGGTTCCTCTAACGGTGTGGAAGTTCAGCGGCTGAAGGACAAACTGGGCACCAGACAGGTGCCAACTGCTGAACTGCTGCTCGATGGCATGAAAGCTCAGCTGGTAAACTCATCATTCATCTTTATCTGCTGATTCACAATCCATCCTTTTATTCAGAGTGTTATTTCTGTATGTGTAGATCTCAGAGGAAGGAAGGGGCGTGGCCTCCATTGCTAACATGTTGACTATAACTCGTGTTTATAACACCGTGTGTGCTGTGGCTGCAATGAGAAGGTGATTATAACAAACATCAATCTAAACACACATTTAAATGTGGGATAAATCAGAGCTGCATCACACAGAGGTCATGTGACATGAACATTGTGTGTGTGTGTGTGTCAGGATGTGTCAGTTGTGTCGGGAATACTCCTGTAAACGCTCCGCGTTCGGCAAACTGCTGAAGGATCATCCACTGCACGTACAAACACTCAGCAGACTGGAGGTAAACACACACACACACACACACACACACACACTGATGTGGTGTTTGCTGATGTGTGTGTGTGTGTGTTCAGATGGAGACTCGAGCTGCGTTTCTCCTGACGATGGAAGTTTGTCGTCTTTTGGGTCGAGAGGAGAACAGAAGTGCTTCAGAGAGAGACACACACCTGCTGCGTCTGCTTACACCTGTGGCCAAACTCTACACGGGAAAACAGGTGACACACACACCACACACTTACAACACACACACTTACAGCAGACTGACCACACACACGCGTGTGTTTCTCTTGTCAGGCGGTGTGTGTGGTGTCGGAAGGGTTGGAGAGTTTCGGTGGTCAGGGTTACATTGAAGACACCGGCCTGCCCTCCATGCTGCGTGACGCTCAGGTGATGCACGGGGACATTTCAGTGAATCACGTTTGTTCTACAGTCTCTTTATTCATTATGCATAACTCGATATCAGCAGAATAAGTTCATCGTTGGATATATTATGCATATTATGAACACACTTGGGGACAGAAACACGCCTTGTGATGGGTGTTCCCAATGTGTCATAGTATATTTCAGTTATTGGTTTAATGCAGTTCCTCTGAGATGATGTGTGAAGGATAACTAAGAGATCACACAGTGATCGGAGACGCAGGAAAGATGACTCACAATCCCCGGATGATGATATCTGAGAAATATCAGACCACTAGATGACCAATCAGAATCCAGTATTCCAGAGAGCTGTTTAATATAAATGTATTATGCATATTCAACAGTCTGCTTACAATCTGTTTGTTAGTTTACATCAAGTCAGACATGATAAAATCCTTTTCATATTGGCACAATATTTAATGTAACGTTTGTTTGTTATTTAAATATGCAGTCTCGCGGGGTCTGAGTATCTCAGTGTCTATCACACCTGGAGTCGTAAGTTTGTATTCAGGACATGCTGAGTGACTCCAGTCAGGTCTCCTTAGCAACCAAATTGTCCCTGTTGCTAGGGAGGGTAGAGTCACATGGGGTAACCTCCTCGTGGTGGTGATTAGTGGTTCTCTCAATGGGGCGTGTGGTGAGTTGTGTGTGGATCGTGGAGAGTAGCATGAGTCTCCACATGCTGTGAGTCTCCGCGGTGTCATGCACAACGAGTCACGTGATCAGATGCGCCGATTGATGTCTCAGAAGCGGAGGCAACTCCACCTCGTCCTCCACCACCCGGATTGAGGTGATGACCTGCTAAATGGTGGGAATTGGGCATTCCAAAATTGGGAGAAAAGGGGATCAAATATCCAGTCTCACATGAACCAAACCTCCCTAAATTCAGAGAATGTCCAGAGAAGATTTTCTGACTGCTGTGTGTTCTTTTGTTCCGCACGATACATTACACGTTTCCTGTATAGCGCAAACTTTCCCTCCATTTACATTTGTGTCTTCAGCATATTGTGGAAAATTATTCTGAACTTTTCCAAAATCTCATTTTCTGAGTAAATATTCAGACATTGATAAATGTCATTAATTAGTTTCGGACTACATTAAACATGACTTAAATAATCCTCTTCTTAGATTAACATGTTTTAATGTCACCATTCAAATTCATTTACACACATTTGAAAATATCGACTTAATCACATGAAGAAAAAAGTTCCAGAAGTCTGAAATGAACTTTATTAAACAAAAGAGAATAAGAAGTAATGGCGTCGGTTATTAATAACTGTGTTTCCTGTATGATGTTTATGTCATGGTAAGTTGAGTTTAGGAGTGTAATAAACCCGAGAACACATGTTAATATGAGAACCGTTGTTTTTCAGAAGCATTCAGGAGTTTGATTGTGTGTTTTGTGTTGCAGGTGTTGAGTATTTGGGAAGGCACTACAAACGTTTTATCTTTAGATGTTCTGCGCTCCATTGCAAAGTCTTCTGGGTTAGTTCTCCAGGCATTCTATGCCGACGTCAAAGTGAGAACATGCACACACACACACTATACACACGTGCACACACACACGCACACACTGTACACATGTGCATACACACTATACACACATACACTACACACACACACACACACACACACACACACTACACACACACACTATACACACGCACACACACACTATACACACGCACACTATACACACGTGCACACACACACGCACACACTGTACACATGTGCATACACACTATACACACATACACTACACACACACACACACACACACACACACACTATACACACGCACACACACACTATACACACGCACACTATACACACGTGCACACACACACGCACACACTGTACACATGTGCATACACACTATACACACATACACTACACACACACACACTATACACACGTACACACATACACTACACACACACACTATACACACGCACACACACACTATACACACGCACACACACACTATACACACGCACACACACACACACACACTATACACACGTACACACATACACTACACACACACACACTATACACACGTGCACACACACACTATACACACGTGCACACATACACTATACACACACACACTATACACACGTGCACACACACACTATACACACTATACACACGTACACACATACACTATACACACGTGCACACACACACTATACACACTATACACACGTACGCACACTATACACACATACACTATACACACATACACTACACACACACACACACACACACTATACACACGTGCACACACACACACAATACACACGTACACACACACACACACACACGTACACTACACACACACACACTATATACACGTACACACACACACACTATACACACGCATCACACATACACTACATACACACATGCACTACACACACACTATACACACGTACACACATACACTACACACACACACACTATACACACGTACACACATACACTACACACACACTATACACACGTGCACACACACACTATACACACGTGCACACACACACTGTACACACGTGCACACACACACTATACACACGTACACACATACACTATACACACACACACACTATACACACGTGCACACACACACTATACACACGTGCACACATACACTATACACACACACACTATACACACGTGCACACACACACTATACACACGTGCACACACACACTATACACACGTGCACACACACACTGTACACACGTGCACACACACACTATACACACGTACACACATACACTACACACACACACACTATACACACGTGCACACACACACTATACACACACACACTATACACACGTGCACACACACACTATACACACATGCACACACACTGTACACACACACTATACACACGTGCACACACACACTATACACACGTACACACATACACTACACACACACACACTATACACACGTGCACACACACACTATACACACGTGCACACATACACTATACACACACACTATACACACGTGCACACACACACTATACACACGTACACACATACACTATACACACATGCACACACACACTATACACACGTGCACACACACACTATACACACGTACACACATACACTATACACACGTGCACACACACACTATACACACGTGCACACACACACTATACACACGTACACACATACACTACACACACACACACACTATACACACGTGCACACACACACTATACACACGTGCACACATACACTACACACACACACACTATACACACGTGCACACACACACTATACACACGTGCACACATACACTACACACACACACACTATACACACGTGCACTCACACACTATACACACGTACACACATACACTATACACACGTACACACACACGTGCACACACACACTATACACACGTGCACACACACTATACACACGTGCACACACACACTATACACACGTACACACATACACTACACACACACACTATACACACGTGCACACACACACTATACACACGTGCACACATACACTACACACACACACACTATACACACGTGCACACACACACTATACACACGTGCACACATACACTACACACACACACACTATACACACGTGCACACACACACTATACACACGTACACACATACACTACACACACACACACTATACACACGTGCACACACACACTACACACACGTACACACATACACTACACACACACACACACACACTATACACACGTGCACACACACACTATACACACGTACACACATACACTACACACACACACTATACACACGTGCACACACACACTATACACACGTGCACACATACACTACACACACACACACTATACACACGTGCACACACACACTACACACACGTACACACATACACTACACACACACACACACACTATACACACGTGCACACACACACTATACACACGTACACACATACACTACACACACACACTATACACACGTACACACACACACTATACACACGGGCACACATACACTATACACACACACACTATACACAAGTGCACACACACACTATACACATGTACACACATACACTATACACACGTGCACACACACTGTACACACACACTATACACACGTGCACACACACTATACACACGTGCACACACACGCACGCTATACACACATACACTATACACACGTGCACACACACGCACGCTATACACACATACACTATACACACGTGCACACACACGCACACTATACACACACACACTATACACACGTGCACACACACGCACACTATACACACACACACTATACACACGTGCACACACACGCACACTATACACACACACACTATACACACACACACTATACACACGTGCACACACACGCACACTATACACACACACACTATACACACGTGCACACACACACTATACACATGTACACACATACACTATACACACGTGCACACACACTGTACACACACACTATACACACGTGCGCACACACTATACACACGTGCACACACACGCACGCTATACACACATACACTATACACACACACACACACACAATACACACGTGCACACACACTATACACACACTATACACACGTGCACACACACACACACGTACACACTTACACTACACACACACACACTATACACACGTGCACACACGCACACTATACACACGTACACACATACACTACACACACACTATACACACGTACACACGCACACTATACACACGTACACATGCACACTATACACACGTACACACATACACTATACACACATACAGTACACACACACACACACACTATACACATGTGCACACACGCACACTATACACAGGTACACACACACACACACACACACACACACACACACTATACACACGTACACACACTATACACACATACACTACACACACTATATATGCACACATACACTACACACACACACTATATATACACACATACACTATACACACATACACTACACACACACTATATATACACACATACACTACACACACACTATATACGCACATACACTACACACACACACTATACACACGTACACACACACACTATACACATGTACACACATACACTGTACACACATACACTACACACACACACACACTATACACATGTACACACATACACTACACCCACACACTATACACACATACACACACACACACTGTACACACATACACTACACACACACTATACACACGTACACTACACACACACACACTATACACACGTGCACACACACACTGTACACACGTGCACACACACGTACACACATACACTACACACACACACACACACACTATACACACGTGCACACACGCACACTATACACACGTACACACATACACCACACACACACACACGCTATACACACGTACACACACTATATACACACACACTATACACACGTACACACATACACTACACACACACACACACACTATACACACGTACACACACACACTATATACACACACACACTATACACACATACACTATACACACACACTATACACACACACACTATACACACACATACACTACACACACACTATACACACTATACACACGTACACACATACACTACACACACACACACACTATACACACGTACACACACACACTATACACACGTACACACACACACTATATACACACACACACTATACACATACACTATACACACACACTATACATACACTATACACACATACACTATACACATACACTATACACACACTATACACACATACACTATACACATACACTATACACACACTATACACATACACTATACACATACACTATACACACACACTATACATACACTATACACACACACACTATACACATACACTATACACATACACTATACACACACTATACACACATACACTATACACACACACTATACATACACACTATACACACATACACTATACACACACACTATACATACACTATACACATACACTATACACACACACTATACATACACTATACACACATACACTATACACATACACTATACACATACACTATACACACACATACACTACACAAACACACTATACACACATACACTATACACATACACTATACACATACACTATACACACACATACACTACACAAACACACTATACACATACACTATACACATACACTATACACAGATACACTATACACACATACACTATACATACACTATACACACATACACTATACACATACACTATACACATACACTATACACAGATACACTATACATACACTATACACATACACTATACACACACATACACTATACACATACACTATACACAGATACACTATACACACATACACTATACATACACTATACACACATACACTATACACATACACTATACATACACTATACACATACACTATACACATACACTATACACAGATACACTATACATACACTATACACATACACTATACACACACATACACTATACACACACACTATACACATACACTATACACACACATACACTACACAAACACACTATACACATACACTATACACATACACTATACACACATACACTATACACATACACTATACACATACACTATACACACACATACACTATACACACACACTATACATACACTATACACATACACTATACACATACACTATACACACACATACACTACACAAACACACTATACACATACACTATACACATACACTATACACAGATACACTATACACACATACACTATACATACACTATACACACATACACTATACACATACACTATACACATACACTATACACAGATACACTATACATACACTATACACATACACTATACACACACATACACTATACACATACACTATACACAGATACACTATACACACATACACTATACATACACTATACACACATACACTATACACATACACTATACATACACTATACACATACACTATACACATACACTATACACAGATACACTATACATACACTATACACATACACTATACACACACATACACTATACACACACACACTATACACATACACTATACACACACATACACTACACAAACACACTATACACATACACTATACACATACACTATACACACATACACTATACACATACACTATACACATACACTATACACACACATACACTATACACATACACTATACACACACATACACTACACAAACACACTATACACATACACTATACACATACACTATACACACATACACTATACACATACACTATACATACACACTATACATACACTATACACATACACTATACACACACACTATACATACACTATACACACATACACTATACACATACACTATACACATACACTATACACACACACTATACATACACTATACACATACACTATACACACACACTATACATACACTATACACACATACACTATACACACACACTATACATACACTATACACATACACTATACACATACACTATACACACACATACACTACACAAACACACTATACACATACACTATACACACACATACACTACACAAACACACTATACACATACACTATACACACACATACACTACACAAACACACTATACACATACACTATACACACACATACACTACACAAACACACTATACACATACACTATACACATACACTATACACACACATACACTACACAAACACACTATACACACATACACTATACACATACACTATACACACACACTATACATACACTATACACATACACTATACACACACACTATACATACACTATACACACATACACTATACACATACACTATACACACACATACACTACACAAACACACTATACACATACACTATACACACACATACACTACACAAACACACTATACACATACACTATACACATACACTATACACACATACACTACACAAACACACTATACACATACACTATACACACACATACACTACACAAACACACTATACACATACACTATACACACACATACACTACACAAACACACTATACACATACACTATACACACACATACACTACACAAACACACTATACACATACACTATACACATACACTATACACACACATACACTACACAAACACACTATACACATACACTATACACACACATACACTACACAAACACACTATACACATACACTATACACACACATACACTACACAAACACACTATACACATACACTATACACATACACTATACACACACATACACTACACAAACACACTATACACATACACTATACACATACACTATACACACATACACTATACACATACACTATACACACACACTATACATACACTATACACATACACTATACACACACACTATACATACACTATACACACATACACTATACACATACACTATACACACACATACACTACACAAACACACTATACACATACACTATACACATACACTATACACACATACACTATACACATACACTATACACATACACTATACACACACATACACTACACAAACACACTATACACATACACTATACACACACATACACTACACAAACACACTATACACATACACTATACACACACATACACTACACAAACACACTATACACATACACTATACACACACATACATTACACAAACACACTATACACATACACTATACACATACACTATACACACACATACACTACACAAACACACTATACACATACACTATACACACATACACTATACACATACACTATACACACACACTATACATACACTATACACATACACTATACACACACACTATACATACACTATACACACATACACTATACACATACACTATACACATACACTATACACACACATACACTACACAAACACACTATACACATACACTATACACACACACTATACATACACTATACACATACACTATACACACACACTATACATACACTATACACATACACTATACACACACACTATACACATACACTATACACATACACTATACACATACACTATACACATACACTATACACATACACTATACACACACATACACTACACAAACACACTATACACATACACTATACACACATACACTATACACATACACTATACACACACACTATACATACACTATACACACATACACTATACACACACACTATACATACACTATACACACATACACTATACACATACACTATACACATACACTATACACACACATACACTACACAAACACACTATACACATACACTATACACACATACACTATACACATACACTATACACACACACTATACATACACTATACACATACACTATACACACACACTATACATACACTATACACACATACACTATACACATACACTATACACATACACTATACACACACATACACTACACAAACACACTATACACATACACTATACACACACATACATTACACAAACACACTATACACATACACTATACACATACACTATACACACACATACACTACACAAACACACTATACACATACACTATACACACATACACTATACACATACACTATACACACACACTATACATACACTATACACTATACACACACACTATACATACACTATACACACATACACTATACACATACACTATACACATACACTATACACACACACTATACATACACTATACACACATACACTATACACATACACTATACACATACACTATACACACACATACACTACACAAACACACTATACACACACATACACTACACAAACACACTATACACATACACTATACACATACACTATACACACATACACTATACACATACACTATACACACACACTATACATACACTATACACATACACTATACACACTCACTATACATACACTATACACACACACTATACACACATACACTATACACATACACTATACACAGATACACTATACACATACACTATACACATACACTATACACATACACTATACACACACACTATACACACACACTATACATACACTATACACATACACTATACACATACACTATACACACACACTATACATACACTATACACACATACACTATACACACACACTATACATACACTATACACACACACTATACATACACTATACACACATACACTATACACATACACTATACACACACACTATACATACACTATACACACACTATACACATACACTATACACACACACTATACATACACTATACACATACACTATACACAGATACACTATACACACACACTATACATACACTATACACATACACTATACACACACATACACTACACAAACACACTATACACATACACTATACACATACACTATACACATACACTATACACACATACACTATACACATACACTATACACACACACTATACATACACTATACACACACACTATACATACACTATACACAGATACACTATACACATACACTATACACATACACTATACACATACACTATACACACACACTATACATACACTATACACATACACTATACACACACACTATACATACACTATACACACATACACTATACACACACACTATACATACACTATACACACACACTATACATACACTATACACACATACACTATACACATACACTATACACACACACTATGCATACACTATACACATACACTATACACATACACTATACACACACACTATACATACACTATACACATACACTATACACAGATACACTATACACACACACTATACATACACTATACACATACACATACACTATACACAGATACACTATACACATACACTATACACATATTCTATACACACACACTATACATACACTATACACATACACTATACACATACACTATACACATACACTATACACATACTCTATACACACACACTATACATACACTATACACATACACTATACACATACACTATACATACACTATACACACATACACTATACATACACTATACACACATACACTATACATACACTATACACACATACACTATACACACACACTATACATACACTATACACACACACTATACATACACTATACACACATACACTATACACATACACTATACACACACACTATGCATACACTATACACATACACTATACACATACACTATACACACACACTATACATACACTATACACATACACTATACACAGATACACTATACACACACACTATACATACACTATACACATACACATACACTATACACAGATACACTATACACATACACTATACACATATTCTATACACACACACTATACATACACTATACACATACACTATACACATACACTATACACATACTCTATACACACACACTATACATACACTATACACACACACTATACATACACTATACACATACACTATACACATACACTATACACACACACTATACATACACTATACACATACACTATACACACATACACTATACATACACTATACACACATACACTATACATACACTATACACACATACACTATACACACACACTATACATACACTATACACACACACTATACATACACTATACACACATACACTATACACATACACTATACACACACACTATGCATACACTATACACATACACTATACACACACACTATACATACACTATACACATACACTATACACAGATACACTATACACACACACTATACATACACTATACACATACACATACACTATACACAGATACACTATACACATACACTATACACATATTCTATACACACACACTATACATACACTATACACATACACTATACACATACACTATACACATACTCTATACACACACACTATACATACACTATACACACACACTATACATACACTATACACATACACTATACACATACACTATACACACACACTATACATACACTATACACATACACTATACACATATTCTATACACACACACTATACATACACTATACACATACACTATACACATACACTATACACATACACTATACACATACTCTATACACACACACTATACACACACTATACACATACACTATACACATACACTATACACACACACTATACATACACTATACACATACACTATACACATACACTATACACATACTCTATACACACACACTATACATACACTATACACATACACTATACACACACACTATACATACACTATACACATACACTATACACATACACTATACACATACTCTATACACACACACTATACACACACTATACACATACACTATACACATACACTATACACACACACTATACATACACTATACACATACACTATACACATACACTATACATACACTATACACACATACACTATACATACACTATACACACATACACTATACATACACTATACACACATACACTATACACACACACTATACATACACTATACACACACACTATACATACACTATACACACATACACTATACACATACACTATACACACACACTATGCATACACTATACACATACACTATACACATACACTATACACACACACTATACATACACTATACACATACACTATACACAGATACACTATACACACACACTATACATACACTATACACATACACATACACTATACACAGATACACTATACACATACACTATACACATATTCTATACACACACACTATACATACACTATACACATACACTATACACATACACTATACACATACACTATACACATACTCTATACACACACACTATACATACACTATACACACACACTATACATACACTATACACATACACTATACACATACACTATACACACACACTATACATACACTATACACATACACTATACACATACACTATACACAGATACACTATACATACACTATGCACACATACACTATACACATACACTATACACATACACTATACACACACATACACTACACAAACACACTATACACACATACACTATACACATACACTATACACACACATACACTACACAAACACACTATACACACATACACTATACACATACACTATACACATACACTATACACACACATACACTACACAAACACACTATACACATACACTATACACACACATACACTACACAAACACACTATACACACACACTATACATACACTATACACACACACTGCACATACACTATACACACACACTATACACACATACACTATACACATACACTATACACACACATACACTACACAAACACACTATACACACATACACTATACACATACACTATACACATACACTATACACACACATACACTACACAAACACACTATACACATACACTATACACATACACTATACACACATACACTATACATACACTATACACACATACACTATACACATACACTATACACATACACTATACACACACATACACTACACAAACACACTATACACACATGCACTATACACACACACACACACACTATACACACACACACACTATACACACACATACACTATACACACATACACTATACACATACACTATACACACACATACACTACACAAACACACTATACACACATACACTATACACACATACACTATACACATACACTATACACACACACTATACATACACTATACACACATACACTATACACACATACACTATACACACACTATACACACATACACTATACACATACACTATACACACACTATACACACATACACTATACACACATACACTATACACATACACTATACACACACATACACTACACAAACACACTATACACACATACACTATACACACACACACACACTATACACACACTACACATACACTATACACATACACACACACTATACACACACACACACTATACATACACTATACACACACACTATACATACACTATACACACATACACTATACACACACTATACACACATACACTATACACACACTATACACACACACTATACACACATACACTATACACACATACACTATACACATACACTATACACACACATACACTACACAAACACACTATACACACATACACTATACACATACACTATACACACATACACTATACACACATACACTATACACATACACTATACACACACATACACTACACAAACACACTATACACACATACACTATACACACACACACACACTA
>NC_068286.1:127500-135000 GCF_025860055.1 Xyrauchen texanus | reverse complement strand
TTCTGCATTTTTACATTTTCAAAAAACATAATTTAGTATGATTTATAAGCTGTTTTTCTCATGGGGACTAACAAAATGTCCCCACAAGGTCAAAAATTTCGGGTTTTACTATCCTTATGGGGACATTTGGTCCCCACAAAGTGATAAATACACGCTCACACACACACGTACACACTATATATACACACACACTACACGTACACACACACTATATACACACACACTACACGTACACACACACACACACTATATACACACACACTACACGTACACACACACACTATATACACACACACTATATACACACACACTACACGTACACACACACACACACGTACACACTATATATACACACACACTACACGTACACACACACACACACACACACACTATATATATACACACACACACACACACACACACACACACACACACACACTATATATACACACACACTACACGCACACCCACACACGTACACACTATATATACACACACTACACGTACACACACACACACACACGTACACACTATATATACACACACACTACACGTACACACACACACACATACACACACTACACGTACACACACACACACACACGTACACACTATATATACACACACACTACACGTACACACACACACACGTACACACTATATATACACACACACTACACGTACACACACACACACACACTAGAGTCAATAGTGTCCAGCAGCTCTCTAAAGAGCGGGAATAACATCAATAGAAGAGGTGTTGAGTTTAATCTGTTGGACTGTATCCATAAACTCTGTGAGTGATATTACTTCAGAAAGATATTTGTTCTTTGCATCTTTTATAGAATGATGGTATACAGAGTTCATAAGACATTTGCAGTTTGTCTTCCATTTACACTCCTCTTTCCTACAGTCCTGTCTGAGGGCTCAAGGGTCTGACTTAAATTCAGGTTTTGACATTTTAAAAGCCGTGACAGAGTCTAAGATGGAAAGGCAGGTATTATTCAAACGGGTAACTGTCTCTTTTCCTAAATTTGGGTTTAATAATTTCAGAGTGCTTTGGGAAAAAGTGGAGGAACCAGTGGCTTGTAAGACCAGCAGATTAATAATACGATTGTCTGTAGTTAGCAGAATGTTAGAGAGTGTCCTGAATAAAGTCCTTCTTACAGTTATGTGAGTTCTATTGATCCGTGGGGAGCAATCGGCCAATCCCCCACCCCGCCCCACAGTCCTGAGGGAATTAAAGACATCATATCCATTGGGAGAAAGTTCAATTAAAGGCTCCATCTCACCCATGCGAAGCAGAGTCTCCATTATGAATAAGAGGTGCAAGTCCTGCGTCTTTAAGTCATTTAAAAGAATGATTTATTATGAACAGACCTTGAGTTTACCAGAACCATCTAAACAACATGTATAGACCAGTGACTGAAGATTTCGTAGATTACTTGCTGCTAATTCAGAGTCTGGGGGGGCGGAGCTTCAACTTCTCTCAAGGGATTTTGGGAGAAACATTTAAACTTGGTATTGGAGGGGGTGTGGGATAGGATCCTAAAAATCATCAAGTCTGCATCTAGAGGTGCAAGGGTGATTGTATAGACTTAGTCTTTAAGACACACCCACCTGCTGGTGATACCAATCAGAGGATGGAGACACAACCCATGTTTGTTGGGGGTGTGTTAAGGTACAAGAGTTTTGGTTGATGTGTTGGGCACTCAAATTTCATTTTGCCCCAGACTCTGTATTTTGGGTGATGGGGCGATCATCAATATAAAGAATAAGCACATACAAAATTGGGTCCTAGCTGGAGTTGTGATCACCACACAGATAGTTTTAAGGGGGTGGAGGTCGGTTGGAGCACCCCATTTCAGGAGTGTTGCACAGAGATGGGGAGGGGAGGGGCTTAGATTTATTTGGTAGGAAATGGGGCAAATATTTGGCCTTCTTGTTGGGCTCTCCGGAAGGGGCAGTGGAGAGAAGTATAGTTTTAAATGTGTGTGATTTATTTATTTTAATGTGTGACCACAGGGATGTTGTTAGGGGTCGGGGTGGGGATTGGGAGGGTAATAGTGGGGGTTTTGCTTTCCTTTGTTAATTGTATGAACCAATAAAAACATTCCAGTTTCCAAATATAAATATATTTTGCAATTGTGTGTGATTTCCTCTCATTCTGCAGAGAGTAAAATATCGATCTTTGGGTTTCCGAACCGAAATCGAGATCATTCAAATGAAGATCAGATTCAGAAAATTCTGCTCATGAGCAAAAGTGTGACATGAGGTCATGATGAGAACCAATGAGGTTTGATATTTGGAAAAGGATTTATATAATGAGTTCTCTGAGGGTCTCTCTTCAGGAGATCCGGACTATAGTACAGACGTCGTAACGATCACATTATTCATTCTGAGTCATACAGATAAATAAACTGTTCTCTTCCACTGAACAAAGCAAGTCATCCGGGTTCATTGCAATATGATGGCATGTAAATGATGACAGAATTAGTATTTTTGGGTGAACTGTTACTTTAATGTGATTAGTAATAATCTTTGCTGATGATTATTTAGTGACCTTTATAAAGATGATGATACTTAATAATTCTGATAAATAATAAATACATGTTTGTATGCAGGAGCGTTTGGTGTTGGCTGAATCGTGTCCTGCTCTGCGTCAGGCGGTCTTGTCTCTCCGCTCATCTCTCTCTGATTTAATGTCCTTCAGTCAGACGGTGACGTGTCGACCTGCAGGATGTCTGGAGCTCGCCGCTAGAGATCTGTCCTACAGCCTTGCTCGCATTTACATGGGTACAACCACACACACTGCACAAACACACATGCATCATGATAATAACACGCACACAAACACACGTGCATCATGATAATAACACGCACACAAACACACGCGCATCATGATAATAACACGCACACAAACACACGCGCATCATGATAATAACACGCACACAAACACGCGCATCATGATAATAACACGCACACAAACACACGCGCATCATGATAATAACACGCACACAAACACGCGCATCATGATAATAACACGCACACAAACACACGCGCATCATGATAATAACACGCACACAAACACACGCGCATCATGATAATAACACGCACACAAACACAAGCGCATCATGATAATAACACGCACACAAACACACGTGCATCATGATAATAACACGCACACAAACACACGCGCATCATGATAATAACACGCACACAAACACACGCGCATCATGATAATAACACGCACACAAACACACGCACACAAACACATGCGCATCATGATAATAACACGCACACAAACACACGCGCATCATGATAATAACACGCACACAAACACGCGTGCATCATGATAATAACACGCACACAAACACGCGCGCATCATGATAATAACACGCACACAAACACGCGCATCATGATAATAACACGCACACAAACACGCGCATCATGACGATAACACGCACACAAACACACGCGCATCATGACGATAACACGCACACAAACACACGCGCATCATGACGATAACACGCACACAAACACGCGCATCATGACGATAACACGCGCACAAACACGCGCATCATGACGATAACACGCGCACAAACACACGCGCATCATGACGATAACACGCGCACAAACACACGCGCATCATGACGATAACACGCGCACAAACACACGCGCATCATGACGATAACACGCACACAAACACACGCGCATCATGACGATAACACGCACACAAACACACGCACATCATGACGATAACACGCACACAAACACACGTGGATAATGATAATAACACTCACAAATATAATAGATAAATTAAAAGGATATTTTATATAAACAAAATCAGGGGTGTGGAGCACAAAAAGGTCATCCATGTGGCATGTTCAATATCTGGATGTGCCTGCACCAACGCCCGCTCCATCTGTCCTGCACACATTTCTTTTTCCACCTTTTCACCTGCAGAAGTGCAAAAGTGTTTCATACATACATGCACAATGAACAAATACTTTTTCCAATACCAAAACACTTAATTTCAATAATAATACTTACATTAAATATAAAAATCAATATTTGGTTCCTACAAATATATTACAGATAAAAGATATAAATCTACACTGGCAGCCAAAAGTTTGGAATAATGTTCAGATTTTGATGTTTCAGAAGGAAATTGGTATTTTAATTCACCAAAGCGGCATTCAACTGATCACAAAGTACAGTCTGGACATTCCTGATGTATAAAACACCATCACTATCTGAAAAAAATATTTTTGATCAAATCTAGACAGCAGCATCACTCCAACACCTTATCCTCGAGTAATCATGATAAATTGATCATTTGGTGCTAGAAAATCACTTCCATTATTTCAAACACAGCTGAAAGATATTTGGTTCATTAAATGAAGTTGAACGTTGTCTTTGTGTTTGTTTTGAGTTGCACAGTATGTAATAGACTGGCATGTGTTAAGGTCAATATTAGGTCAAACATGGCAAAAATGAAACCGATTTCTCTAGAAACTCGTCAATCAATCATTGTTTTGAGGAATGAAGGCGACACAATGCTTAAAACTGCATAGAAAGCTGTACACTTCAAAGACAAGATCAACTGTCTCTAACAAGGACAGGAAGAGATGTGGAAGATGTGCAACTAAACAAGAGGAACATCAGAGTCTCTAGTTTGAGACGCCTCACATGTCCTCCGCTGACAGCTTCATTGAATTCTACCCGCTCAACACCAGTTTCATGTACAACAGTAAAGAGAAGACTCTTATGGGAAGAATTGACTGGGAACAAGAAAATGTTGTGGTTTTTCCAAAAAAGGCTTCCTTTATTCCTCTTCTCGCGTAACACAATATATTTGTCGCATGATCTCGGAAATTGTCTCCCTCAGCGGATCTCTGAGCCGGGACTTTGTGATCTTGCTCAATTTCCAACTTATGGCCTGTTATGTCGAGCAGACTCCTCTAGGAATTTCACCATATCTCTGCCTCCTTCGTTCTCAAGAATTCCAACAATTCGGACATCGTTTCATTGATGACGATTCTCAAAATCCTCTTCCAATTGGTTGCTAGGGGATTAGCAGCTAATTCCCTCTCCGATGACTCCTGATAATTGATCCGTTTCTTGACGTCCGGATTCTTGTATCCAACTCAGTAAATTTTGTCTCCATGGCCGTAATCGATTGATGTATTACAGCAAGATCCCCCAAGTCTGTTATGACCTTCTTCAGCACCACTGACATGCTGGACAGCTGCCGCTGAATTTGTCTCATAGCACCGTCCAAACCGAGTCCCTGGTCTGTGACCCTGTCAGGGGTATCAGCTTGAGCACTTAAGTGTCTTTTAATATCTCTAGAGCCAGAGGATTTTGGATTCTTTGACATATTGTCTTCATAGAACTGTTAAGAATTGGGTGGTGTTGAATCTCACCAGTTTATGTCACAAATATTATTAAAACTAGCAAAGTGCGCATAGCTTGCTGTTCTCGTGTCCTATCCTCGCATGGCGCCACGCAACTCTGAGTGTTATGGATCTTATCCCCATTGCGCTTTTGTGGGATCAGTTAGACTGTGAGGTGCGTGAGAAGTGCCCAACAAGAAAGTCTATGGCAAGTGCTACAGGAAGTGTGGGGTGAAAGGGCAAGTGCTACAGGAAGTGTGGGGTGAAAGGGCAAGTGCTACAGGAAGTATGGGTTGAAAGGGCAAGTGCTACAGGAAGTGTGGGGTGAAAGGACAAGTGCTTCAGGAAGTGTGGGGTGAAAGGGCAAGTGCTACAGGAAGTGTGGGGTGAAAGGGCAAGTGCTACAGGAAGTGCGGGGTGAAAGGGCAAGTGCTACAGGAAGTGCGGGGTGAAAGGGCAAGTGCTACAGGAAGTGCGGGGTGAAAGGGCAAGTGCTACAGGAAGTGCGGGGTGACAGGGCAAGTGCTACAGGAAGTGCGGGGTGAAAGGGCAAGTGCTACAGGAAGTGCGGGGTGAAAGGGCAAGTGCTACAGGAAGTGCGGGGTGAAAGGGCAAGTGCTACAGGAAGAGTGGGGTGAAAGGTCAAACTGACTGCTAGAATAACAAGGATCTGCAAAGCTGTCGTTGCTGCACGTGGAGGATTTTTGTATGAGAAATCTTTGAAGTGTTTTAAGTAGTTCTGAAATTTTTTCAAATTGTAATAGTAATTTTTCATGTTATTAATGTCCTGACTATACATTGTGATCAGTTGAATGCCACTTTGTTGAATAAAAGTACCAATTTCCTTCCATAAGAGCAACAGCTGTACATTATTCCAAACTTTTAACGGCCAGTGTAAGTTTAAATGTAATAATTTTTAAATGTTGACTTCAAATATTAGTATATGTTAAATAATATAAATGTGTGTATGAGTGGTGGTGGCGTAGTGGTCTAAAGCACATAACTGGTAATCAGAAGGTTGCTGGTTCGATCCCCACAGTCAACACCATTGTGTTCTTGAGTAAGGCACTTAACTCCAGGTTGCTCCGGGGGGATTGTCCCTGTAATAAGTGCTCTGTATAATACATTGGTACTCAGGAGGTTGCAGGTTTGATCCCCACAGTCACCACCATTGTGTCCTTGAGGAAGACACTTAACTCCAGGTTGCTCCGGGGGGATTGTCCCTGTAATAAGTGCTCTGTATAATACATTGGTACTCAGGAGGTTGCTGGTTTGATCCCCACAGTCACCACCATTGTGTCCTTGAGTAAGACACTTAACTCCAGGTTGCTCCGGGGGGATTGTCCCTGTAATAAGTGCTCTGTATAATACATTGGTACTCAGGAGGTTGCTGGTTTGATCCCCACAGTCACCACCATTGTGTCCATGAGTAAGACACTTAACTCCAGGTTGCTCCGGGGGGATTGTCCCTGTAATAAGTGCTCTGTATAATACATTGGTACTCAGAAGGTTGCTGGTTGGATCCCCACAGTCACCACCATTGTGTCCTTGAGTAAGGCACTTAACTCCAGGTTGCTCCGGGGGGATTGTCCCTGTAATAAGTGCTCTGTATAATACATTGGTACTCAGGAGGTTGCTGGTTTGATCCCCACAGTCACCACCATTGTGTCCTTGAGTAAGACACTTAACTCCAGGTTGCTCCGGGGGGATTGTCCCTGTAATAAGTGCTCTGTATAATACATTGGTACTCAGGAGGTTGCTGGTTTGATCCCCACAGTCACCACCATTGTGTCCATGAGTAAGACACTTAACTCCAGGTTGCTCCGGGGGGATTGTCCCTGTAATAAGTGCTCTGTATAATACATTGGTACTCAGAAGGTTGCTGGTTGGATCCCCACAGTCACCACCATTGTGTCCTTGAGTAAGGCACTTAACTCCAGGTTGCTCCGGGGGGATTGTCCCTGTAATAAGTGCACTGTATAATACATTGGTACTCAGAAGGTTGCTGGTTTGATCCCCACAGTCACCACCATTGTGTCCTTGAGTAAGACACTTAACTCCAGGTTGCTCCGGGGGGATTGTCCTTGTAATAAGTGCTCTG
>NC_068286.1:95000-125000 GCF_025860055.1 Xyrauchen texanus | reverse complement strand
CTACTAATTATTGTTATATATTTGGTTTTTTTTTTGTTATAGTATTTCATGAAATTATATATTAATGTATATTAGTAATTTATATTTATTCATATGTATTCATTTATAATTCATTTGATTTCAAATGAAGTATAAATTGAATGATTTAAATTGGTGGGAAGTATAAATCACCATATTAAATGACTAGCTACTTTTCATAATGGCATATTAGCTAATAGTTGATTCAATATATCCAATAGTTCACTGTCTAAAGAACATTATTGTTTTAAGTAAAGTCATGGGGCTATTTGTTCCCCAATAAATAGTTCTTTTTATAGATTATTTGATTTTATTCAAATGAGAGACTACAACAACGTTATAGCGACAGTCCCATGTGCTGTAATACAGACGAGCTCCGACACAAACGGTTCAGTTGTAACACGTGAGTCCCAATGACAATGAGTCATATTTGACCTGAACACCAGGGGGCGCTCCAGAGTTAATGAGCCGCCAGTCAGCCTATAAAAGGGGAAGAGAAGACGCATGAGGTTAGAAGTCGGACTCTATGCACATGGAGAAACGTCTCACCAGTGCCATCTCATGCTAATGCCCTGTTTTTAGGAACGTTAGTTCTTATGCACAAATGTAAGTTCTATCCTGAGTACTCTTTCTATGTATATATTCAAGGTTTGTAATTATGGTTTATTATCTGTTTGTTTTTATATATATATATAAATGTGTGAGAAACCAGCACAAGCATTATCAAGACCAGGACTAAAAGGATCAGTTATCTTAAATCTGCTATCTTCATCCATCAATCTCCATGCTTTAATCATCCACCTCCTATCTACAATCATCGTTATTAAACAGCGATTGCATTGTGGATTACTCTTGGATTACTAAGGACTCAACAATACCAAACTTTGCGTCCTAGGTAGCTCAGTGATTTAACTATACTGGCTACCACCCCTGGAGTTCGAATCCCAGGGTGTGCTGAGGGACTCCAGCCAGGTCTCCTAAGGAACCAAATTGGCCCGGTTGCTAGGGAGGGTAGAGTCACATGGGGTAACCTCCTCATGATCACTATAATGTGGTTCTTGGTGGGGCCCGTGGTGAGTTGTGCATAGATGCGTGGTAGGTGGATGCCGTGAAACCTCCACACACGCTATGTCTCCGTGGTAATGACCTCAACGAATCACGTGATAAGATGCTTGGGTTTAATGTCTCAGACGTGGAGGCAGCTGAGATTTGTCCTACGCCACCCGGATTGAGGCGAGTCACTGCACCACGAGGACATCACCATTGGACATTCCAAATTGGGAGAAAAAGGGGAGCAGTAACAAAAAAAAAAAAAAAAGGTAACGTTTCCAATCAATTTAATGCATCTGAGGTGGAGAGAAGCATCTATTTTTGTTTTCAAGAACAAAAATGTCTTATCCAAATTTCTTATCATTCATATGTCCACTCCAACAAAACAACGCAGACAGGAACTTTATTCAGTCAACGTTAAAATGCAAGTTTATATGAAACTAACTGCTCACCAGTTCTTTAAATTACTTTCTGTACTTCACTTTCATCATCCTGTGCTGCGACTGAAATTTGGTAAAAATACAAAAATGTCATAACTTCATAATTATATTGAAGCAGGACACTTGTCTTTAGAACTTGGCAATGATACATGCAGTCATATACACAGAGACACACACTCTTAGCTGTCTGTCGTATCTGATGATGACTCTTGCTCCAGGGAATGAGTAGATTTCAGGGGAGGTCATCAGCATTTCAGGATGTTTTTGCTGCAGTCCTTAAAATGCATCTTCTGCCCACCAACAGCACGTTTTGCACTAGAGATTTGGCCTTTCAGGACTTTTTGTGTTACCCAGTGTTCCGGCACGTGACATGCCCGAGCCAGTGAAGATGACGTCTGGCCAGCATTGCTTCCATTCAGAGGGTATTAATGTTGGCCAATCTCTGTATGGACTGTCCGATCCTCCCAAGACAGACCAAGGATTTTTTGGAGACATCGTACATAGAAGGTCTCCAAGAGCACAATGTGTCTTCTGTATGGTGTCCATTTTCTGTCCTATAGAGGAAAGTGGAAACGCATTTATAAACGGCAACCTTGGTGGCTATTCCCAGGTTTTTGTTCTCAAAGATGCACACACGTTGGCACCCAAAGGCTGTGTAGACTTTGTTAATGTGGCAGTTTATTGTGTGGAGTCAAGATTGGTGAATCTGTCTACCACTCCAGTGAAACACTATTGAAGTGGAAGCTCAGAAGTATGGCTGGCTGTACTGGGAACTGTGCAATAACTAATAAGAATATTAACATTGAGACCAAAGGATTGTTAGATGCTGCGTGGACTGAGGGGTATGGGCTATGACAGCACAGTCATCTACACACTATAGAATCTTACATGTTAGAGTTTTATTGTGGGCCTGAAATTGTTGAATATTAAAGAGGTTTCCATCCAGGGAGCACTGGATATGAACACCATTTGTGTGTCCAAGGGCATGATGTAATGTGTGTGTGATGGCTGAGAGCTGCTGGTTGAACAAGATGGGAGCCAGTACACAGCCTTGTTTTACCCAAACCTCAACACAGAAATTCTCTAATTGGAGGCCTCCAGTGATAACTCTGGTTTGCATTCCATCATGTAGTTGACGGAGGATGGAAAGAATTTGGGTGGTACCAAAGGTGGTAGTTTTGTTTCCAGAGCATCTCACAGTTTACAGTATCAAATGCCTTTGAGAGGTCAATAAAGGCCATGTAAAAATCTCGACGATGTTCTCTGCTCGTCTCCTGTAGCTGCCATATGACAAAGATCATGTCAGTGTTGCACATGCCTAACCTAACCACACTGTGATCTGTCCATGTTCATGTTTCCATGTTTTCGTTAGCCATGTACTGGCTAATTGTGTGGGGTTTCTTGGCAGGGGTTGCAGCCCTGCTAGCCTATTGTCTGATTTGAATCACCTGTGTCTTATTTTGTTAATTACACTCCCTCCCTATTTAACTCCCTTATGAGTGTTGTCTTGTGCCAGATGGTCTTGTGCTTTCAGCCTTGCTGTTCTGCCTTATCTACACTCACCTAAAGGATTATTAGGAACACATACTAATACTGTGTTTGACCCACTTTCGCCTTCAGAACTGCCTTAATTCTACGTGGCACGGTGCTGAAAGCATTCTTTAGAAATGTTGGCCCATATTGATAGGATAGCATCTTGCAGTTGATGGAGATTTGTGGGATGCACATCCAGGGCACGAAGCTCCCATTCCACCACATCCCAAAGATGCTCTATTGGGTTGAGATCTGGTGACTGTGGGGGCCATTTTAGTACAGTGAACTCATTGTCATGTTCAAGAAACCAATTTGAAATGATTCGAGCTTTGTGACATGGTGCATTATCCTGCTGGAAGTAGCCATCAGAGGATGGGTACATGGTGGCCATAAAGGGATGGACATGGTCAGAAACAATGCTCAGGTAGGCCGTGGCATTTAAACGATGCCCAATTGGCACTCAGGGGCCTAAAGTGTGCCAAGAAAACATCCCCCACACCATTACACCACCACCACCATCCTGCACAGTGGTAACAAGGCATGATGGATCCATGTTCTCATTCTGTTTACGCCAAATTCTGACTCTACCATCTGAATGTCTCAACAGAAATCGAGACTCATCAGACCAGGCAACATTTTTCCAGTCTTCAACTGTCCAATTTTGGTGAGCTCTTGCAAATTGTAGCCTCTTTTTCCTATTTGTAGTGGAGATGAGTGGTACCCGGTGGGGTCTTCTGCTGTTGTAGCCTATCCGCCTCAAGGTTGTGCGTGTTGTGGCTTCACAAATGCTTTGCTGCATACCTCGGTTGTAACGAGTGGTTATTTCAGGCAAAGTTGCTCTTCTATCAGCTTGAATCAGTCGGCCCATTCTCCTCTGACCTCTAGCATCAACAAGGCATTTTCGCCCACAGGACTGCCGCATACTGGATGTTTTTCCCTTTTCACACCATTTTTTGTAAACCCTAGAAATGGTTGTGCGTGAAAATCCCAGTAACTGAGCAGATTGTGAAATACTCAGACCGGCCCGTCTGGCACCAACAACCATGCCACGCTCAAAATGGCTTAAATCACCTTTCTTTCCCATTCTGACATTCAGTTTGGAGTTCAGGAGATTGTCTTGACCAGGACCACACCCCTAAATGCATTGAAGCAACTGCCATGTGATTGGTTGATTAGATAATTGCATTAATGAGAAATTGAACAGGTGTTCCTAATAATCCTTTAGGTGAGTGTATCTGTCGATCGGTGTTTGTTGTTTTTCTTCTGCCTTGCCTATTTGTCTCCAGCCACCCCAGACATCTCTCCTCTACCCGGTCATCAGTCTCACCATTCCCATTCTTGTCCCTCTCTGCTCTCTCTTGGTTGCCACTCATGTAGATTACGACTTACCACTCTGTCTGTTCTGGTTTCATCGGTTCCTGTCTGCCCCTGTGCTCCTCTCTACTCTCTAGTCGGTCAACAGGTTCTCCTGGTGGCTTCCCAGAACCCTCTACCGGCCTGCTCTTCAGTGGCTCTCCCCCTCAGCCCCATCCACTCCACTTCCCAGGACTTCCTACAGCCACACTCACCTTCCTCACCTCCCTGGTAACCCTTCATGGTATCGTTGTGGTCTGCCATCTATCCCAGTTTTTTGATTGTTTGTTAGTTTGTTTGATCTTCAATGTCTTTGAGTCCACCTCATTCCTCCCCTTGCAATGTTTGAAGAATTAGCTTTTATTTAAATATAAATATTCATTTATATTGTTAGAATGTAATTCGTCATCAATTTGGAGCATCCTCTGTTAAACGAATTCCATTTTCTTTCACAAACAGAAATTTCTTAGTGTTTCTGAACTTTCGACGGGTATTGTATTTTAAGAAAAGTATCAAACTGGTTAGATTCGATACACCCTGCTAAATAACTTCTAAAGTCAACATGTCAAAGAATTCAAAATCCTCGGGCTCTCGAGCCATTAAAAGACACTTACGTGCTCAAGCTGATACATCAGACAAGGCCGCAGATCAGGGACTCTGTTTGGATGGTGCGGCGGTAGAAATTCAGCAGCAACTGGCGAGTATGTCCATAATGCTGGCGAAAGTCGTAGCAGACCTGGATGATCTTGCTGTAATACATCGATCAATTATGGCAATGAAGGCGAAATTCTCTGAGTTGGTTACAAGAATTGGTTGACGTCGAGAGACGGATTGATTATCTGGAGTGATCGGAGAGGAAATTGGCTGCTAATCCGCTAGCGACCAAGATAGACTTTGAACGCGTTTGGGAAAAACTAGAGGATTTAGTGAATCGTAATCGGCGAAACAACGTTGGAATTCCTGAACATGAGTAAGTCCGAGATATGGTGAAATTCCTAGCCAAGCTCTTTCCGAGTCATAACAGGCCATAAGCTGGAAATCGAGCAAGCTCACAGAGTCCCGGCTCGCAGATCTGCTGAGGGAGACAGGCCCAGATCAGTTCTGGCTAAATTTCTGACATCATCCGATAAAGATGTGTTACATGAGTCGAGGAAGGCTTTTTTGGAAGAACCACAGCATTTACTTGTCTCCAGATGTTGTAAATTCGACAAGAGAGAAACGTGGATTCAAGGAATGCAAGAAACTCTTAAATCAATGGAAGTTCGCTTTTGCACTGATTTTTCTGGCCAAACTGAGAATAAATACTATGGATGGCGGCAAAGTATTTACATGCCCACAGCAAGCATTGTCTTTCATAGAGACAATGGAGTGAGTCAACCATTTGGTGATTTTCATTGTGCCCCCAAGTGAGCTTAACTCGCTAAACATACACTTCACTGTCTGATGAAGCTTGGCACCTTTTTTGTTTCTTTTTATGTTGGTTCCGCCTAGACGCTGGAGTTTGTTTTGTGGAATAACATTCCTTCAGTTATGGATGAATCTGCATGTTCCTTGGTTTTATGTGTCCTATTTGTTGGAGTTTGTTTTGTGGAGTATTTTTTGCAGGACATTGGAAGGATTAGGTCATCTGCTTCATTCATGAACAGCCAGCTCACTGAACATTCATTTGACTGTCCGAGGAAATTGAACAAATGTTTTGTGCTGGTTCCACTAGAGGCTAGAATTTGTTTTGTGGAGGAACACACCTTTGATACAGTTTTGTGAATGAATCTACACGCTTTTTGTGTCTTTTCTGCCTATTGGCTGGAGTTTGTTTTATAGATTATATTCTGTTATGTAATTATGTCTCACAACATTTCTATAGAAGCACTGGACATGAGCAATCCGATGGCAAAGTTGTCGCAGGGGTTCTGAGTACATGGACTGTTTAAGTTTAGAGGGATGTATGGCTGGTGGCACTGTCGTGCGTAGGGTTAATGCACACGGTTTTCTTTTTTCTGTTTGTTTTGTTCTGGGAAAGTTCGGGGGTTGATTATTCTAATGTTGGAATGCTGTCTTTATTATTTTTTTGACACACAATCTATTTTTTCTTGTATGTACAAATTTCAAATATTAATATTAGTGGATTGTCTCTCTCCACATGGAATGTGAATGGGTTGAGGCACCCCATGAAAAGAAGGAAGGTTATTTCTCTTCTTAACTCTTTCCCCGCCAAACACGGAATTTTCCGGGTTTTATGAAAAAACGCTTCCCCACCAAACACGGAATTTTCCGGGTATCCGTGTTTTAGGTGTTATACGGTAAGGAAGACCCGCGCGAATGTTTTGAAAGAGTACGCAACTCTTTGATCAAAGAAACAGACTGCGATCGTCTCAAACGTGAAGTGGAACACCATACTAATACTAAAGCACTTGTTTGATAAAAATGCCTTTTTCTCAGCTTTTTGTCCGAAATGTTGTTTTTGACAAAACCTACCTCTGTTCAAGTGGCAATAAAAAAAGAACAAATGAAGATAAAATAAAATCTAAAAGCAGAGGCTCAGATCTTTATTTTGATATATAGCATCTTCATATATTCATGGAAGAAAATATTCTGCGGGCCATTAAAGTTTAGCGAAAATCGTCAAAAACCCTGGCGGTGGCTGGCAACTTTTTTTAAAAACGCTGGCGGGGAAAGAGTTAAACATAAGAAATAGGATATCCATTGCGTGCCCAATTATTAGGCAAATTGTATTCCCCAGGATTAATTTTATTGTTGAACAAACACAATCTTAGTCAATCCAAAATGTTTTTGAACCTCAAACCTGAGTGTTTAGCAAAGAAACGTTTTGTCTTTCTCAGGGGAATATATAAGTGTGCACAATTATTAGGCAGCTAAATGACAAAATTAATTTCTCCCAACTCAATTGTTCTCCTATTCTCATTTTTAGAGTAGGTGCAACAAATAAGTAACACAAAATTACAATTAAATAACATTTTTGGCAGTGATCAATATAGCCACCCTTCTTTTTAATAACTGCCATGAGCCGTCCATCCATGAGTCTGTCAGTTTCTCGATCTGTTCATGATCAACTTTAACTGAAGCAGCAACCACAGACTCCCCAATTCTGTTCAAAGAGGTGTATTGTCTTCCCTCTCTGTAAATGGGCCCACAAGTTCTCAGTAGGATTTAAGTCAGGTGAGGAAGGGGTGCAAGTTATTATTTTGGCATCTTTGAGCCCCTTGCTGGCTGGCCAAGGAGTGGAGTACTTGGATGCATGTGATGGAGCATTGTCCTGCATAAAGATCACGGTCTTCTTGAATGCTGAGGACTTAGCAGCCCATACAAGTACCCCTCCTCCACCTTGCTGGCACCTGACTTGAAGTGGTGCCCTGTGCCCATTAGTGATCCAGCCATGGGCCCATCCATCTGGTCCATCAAGAGTCACTCTCATTTCATCTGTCCATAAAACCTTTGAAAAATCTGTCTTCATGTATTTCTTGTAAATATATTCAGTGGTGGTAGTGTTTCAACCTTCCTGACCTTGCCCATGTCTCTGACTTGGCACCTTGTACTTCTGGGCACTCCAGGTAGGTTGCAGTTCTGGATATGGTGGCATTGGAGGATAATGGGTTCCTGGTAGCTTCATGTTTAAATCTTCTCATCTTTTGCAGTTAATTTTTTAACCTTTTCTTCTCCATACATTTTTGTGCCCCAGTTGACTATTCGCAACAAAACTTTACCTTTTCTGGTGGCCATGCCTCAATAGTTTAGCTATTTCAAGAGTGTTGCATCCATCTAAAAGGCATTTTACCATTTTTGACTTTTCAGTGTCGGTTAAATCTCTTTTTTGGTAATGAAGCTGCCTAATAATTCTGCACACCTTAATATAAGGTGTTAGTCACTTTTGCCACACCCTCCCTCATTACACAAATACATATCACCTGAAAATGATTGAATCCAATAAGCATTCAAGTTTACATTGTTTGGAGTTGGAAAATGTGAATGAAAATAATGATAAAATCAGAATACTCACTTGCCTGTAGGAGAGTGGAGTGTTGAGAACCTTTTTTTTTTTTATTTAGGTTTCAACATTTTGGGATTCCCAGATCTCCGTTTTATAGGTATTTTCTATCAAGAGATTTTGGGAGAAAGATTTAAATATGGTATTGGAGGGGGTGTGGGATAGGATCCTAAAAAACATCAAGTTTGCATCTAGAGATTCAAGGGTGTGCCTTATGCAATATAAGATTTTACATCGGTTCTGTTGGACCCCCTCTAGATTGTATAGACTTAGTCTTAAAGACACACCCACCTGCTGGCTATACCAATCAGAGAATGGAGGCACAACCCATGTTTGTAGGGGGTGTGTTAAGGTACAAGAATTTGGTTGAGGATTCTTTTTTATGTGTGAGATATTGGGCTCTCAGAGTCCAATATCTTTGCATTTTAGGAGATGGGGCGGTCATTCATTTGAAGATTAAGCACATAAAAAACTGTCCTAACTAGTGTTATGATTGCCAGACAAACATTTTGAGGGTTAAATGTTGATTCTGTTTGTATATGTTTTGTTTTCCATTGTTTAATAATTGAATCAATGTTAATAAAAAAGTGCCACTTTGTGTCTGTGATTTAATTCTGATCTGTATGAAGAGTCGTTTTGATTTGATCATCGAGAGAAAGGGCTGAAGGTGTGCTGCTCTCTGAGGATCTGAAAATCACTGAATCATTGATGAGCAGTGAGAGGAAGAGCTGCAGTAATACAGTACAGACTGATAAGATCAGGAACTGTCTCTCTGTCTGTCTCACTCTCAGCACATGTTTGTGGAGGAGCTCAATGAAGGTGATGAAGGAAAAACAGATTTGAGTTTGACAGCAGCACATTCTAGAAGGATGAGATATGTCACATATTCTGTGTTAAAAACTTTCTCCAATTACAGCTTCATATGCAGAGACCGCTATAATTACACCATTCACAGGTAAACTGTAAACACTCTTTCTGTGGCTCCTTTGAAATTCCTCTGCTTGTTTTGAGTGACCTGTCCAGCCTGACTCAACAACATTGACTTGACCAATGGCGTGAGTTGGGGCGGGACTCTCTGTTTGTTTGACCAATGGCAAATGGAGGGAGTATTCAGGAAAGCTGTTTGAAAACAAAATATGTGTCCAAAATCCCGTACTGTCAGAGTAAGGCCTGTTCCATTTCAGATGTTTTGGAATCGTAGAATAGACTCCAAGAGGTGTAGTTAAATCTCTTCATAAACAGCTCAATATAAATGTTCTTTGCTCTATTTATGAGAGCATGAATGAAAAAATATCTTGATATTTTCTATTAATATGTCTATTCTAAAAATAAATATGGCCCATATGCACAACTACTGCAAATCATGTTTAAAGCAACATTATGCCTACAGTGAAATTGCCAATCATTAGTTGTTCTTGATTAGAAAGAGGTTTATATTATTATTCAATTGTCCACTTTTGTCACTGAATGAAATGTCCATACAATACACTTTAGTTTTATAAAATAAAAATAAGATTACTGTAAAACGTGTCAATTTCAGTGTCATTTGATTTCATTGAATAATTTTAATGTAAACATTTTGTAAAATGTTGGTGTGTTTGAGCGCCGGATTGTGAATGGAGAGCGAGATTGGGAGATGAGAACGTTAAGGATCATCACCTGTCAATGATTCTCTATAACAGCTGTTTGGCATTGCAGTGAGAGTTGGAGACGGATTAAAGGGCGAGCTAGATCCCAGTGAGGGGGAGAGAGAGCTACCATACGCCCACAGAGACAAGTTTTTGTGTTGGAACTCGCTGACTCTTGCTTCCTCGCACCCCATCATGAACTTGTAACAGTTGACTAATGAAAAAAGGAATACAGTAAGAACTGTAAATGCACCGAGTGCTAGACTGAGACGAGACACAAATTTTATTGATCATTTAAACTTTTAACGATTTATTGACGTGAACTTGGCAGTTAACTCTGTTATTTCATCCAACTGTCTGAATTATGTTCTCAGTAACATTAATTTGTTTAGTCAATGTGTATTTGTTTGTTCACCAAATGTTAAAATTCTTGTTGAGAGAATTACTAATTTCTTGTTCAGCCAACTATTGATTTTTAATATGATAACTTTCATTTTGTCCATTTTACCATTTTAATTACTTTCACATTACAAACCTCACACGTGAACTGCCCAAATACAAACAGCACATGATATGCCCCACCACTGGTTCATCTTCCAACCTACAGACAGAAACTAAAATCAGCTAAACCTGTTGTAAGGACTTTAAAGAGCCGGACCATGAAGCAGAGCTGGAAGTACAAGCCTGCTTTAACTACATTGATTGGACACCAATCTGGACAAGTTCACATATACTGTTACAGCATACATCAGTTTATGTGAGGATATGTGCATTCATGCTAGGACTTGCTTAACATTCAACAACGACAAATCGTGGTTTACAGCAGAAATCAGACAGCTTCATTAGGCCAAAATGTTTGCTTACAGAGGTGGGGATAAGGTCTTGTACAATCAGGCCAAGAACACATTGAATAAGGAAATCAGAGTGGCTAAAATAAGCTATTCTGATCAGCAAGTTTTCAGCTAACGACCCTGCAGCAGTGTGGAGTGGCCTAATACAGCTTACAAACTACAGGACTCCTGCCTCCAACACTGTAGGGAACCAACAACTGGCTGACGACTTGAATCTGTTCTACTACAGATTTGAAAGGCCCAATCTCACACCCCACATCCGCTATGACCTGCACTTCACACAAACACCAACACATCCTGCAACCCCCATCCTCCCCCCTCCTGCTACCAAACCTGCCCTTAAGATTTGTGAATAAGACATGTGCCGTGTCTTCCAAAAACAAAAGACAAGGAAAGCACCGGGCCCAAATTGTGTTTCACCCACTTGTCTTAAATCCTGTGCTGACCAGCTGGTCCCCATCTTCACACTGATCTTCAATAGATCACTTTGTAGGGTGAAGTCCCATGCTGTTTCAAACACTCAATCATCATTCCTGTTCCAAAGAAACCCAAAATCACAGGACTTAATGACTACAGAACCGTCGCCCTGATGTCTGTAATCATGAAATCATTTGAGAGACTGGTGTTGGCCCACCTGAAGGACATCACTGGACTCTTTCTAGCTCCCCTTCAATTTGCTTATCGAGCAAACAGGTCTGTGGAAGAAGCAGTCAACATGGGATTGCATCAGATCCTGCAACATATCCTGGACAGACCGGGGACATATGCAAGTATCCTTTTTGTGAACAGTGATGATGAGTCTGTAAACAGAAGGGAGGTTGAATGGCTGGCTCACTGGTGTAGTCAAAACAACCTGGAGCTGAACACTCTCAAAACGGTGGAGATGATTGTGGACTTTAGGGGGATCACCTCAACATTGTCCCCCCTCACCATTCTAAACAGCACTGTGGCAACAGTGGAGTCATTCAGGTTCCTGGGCACTACCATCTCACAGGACCTGAAGTGGGAGACCCATATTGACTGCATTGTGTAAAAGACCCATCAAAGGTTGTTCTTCCTTCGCAAGTTGAGGAAGTTCAACCTGCCACAGGAGCTGCTGATCCAGTTCTACACGGCAGTCATTGAGTCTGTCCTCTGCACTTCAATAACTGTCTGGTTTGGTGCAGCTACGAAATCAGACATCAGAAGACTACAAAGGAAATTTGGTCTGATGAGAGGAATATTGGTTGCCCCCTGCCCTCCCTTCAAGAACTGTACTCTTCCAGAGTGAGGAAAGAGGCTGTAAAAATCACTCTGGATCCCATTCACCCTGCCCACTACCTTTTTGAACTGTTTCCTTCTGGCCAACGCTACAGAGCACTGAGCACCAGAACCATCAGACACAGGAACAGTTTTTTCCCTCAGTGGTGGTGGCATAGTGGGCTAAAGCACATAACTCTTAATCAGAAGGTTGCTGGTTTGATCCCCACAGTCACCACCATTGTGTCCTTGAGTAAGACACTTAACTCCGGGTTGCTCCGGGGGGATTGTCCCTGTAATAATTGCACTGAGTCACTTTGGATAACTCTCATGAACAGTTAAAACTGCCCCATTGAGCAATAATTATGTGCTATTCACAGCTTAGTCTTTTTATATTATCCAACACATACTACCTATTTTGCCATTACATTCCCTTGCACTGTATATAACAGATTTGTATTTGCACTGCATGTGTATATATACAATCCCAATTCCTAATCCTCATTGAGGATTTTTCTGAGGAGCCGGAAATGGTCCGGCCACCACAGTGGCTCGGATCAGTGACGTGGCCGGGAGGACACAACGTCTCGTTACATACATAACCTAGACGTTCCCCGTCTGTTGCTCACTTCGTCGTTGTGACGAAGTCATCGGAATCCTTCTGGTTACCCTTTACAGGGGAACAAGGCGACGCTTGCGAACCTGGGAACAGGCCGAGCCTCGCCGGGCCTCTTTTCTCTCAATTTTTCTTCAACGGTAATGCTCTTTTTAGAGGAAAATACTCTTTTACAGAGAAAATCACTCTTAAATAAACTCTTAATTTTTTTTGCGCTATTGAAGAGCCCAGGGGCAAACTGCACTGCCGTGCAGAGAAGCAGAAAAGCCGCTGAAGTGCACTGTAGATCCAACAGCAGGCAAAGCTCAGAGGAACAGGAACGTGTGTGACTCGCAGCTGACTGCATGCACGACCATCGGCTCTCGACGTATTTCCCCGCTTTTATACCCGTATGTCCGGGGGTGGGGTATGCAAATACTGTCTGCCTAATTCTCATTGGTCTTTTTTCATAGATCAGAGGCATATTCGGCACTCAAGAGAGACCCCTAGTGTCGCTTCTTCGACACAATGTCGAAGTGAGCGACAGACGGGGAACATAATATAATGTTTAGTTGTAGTGCATCAATATAGAAAAGGGTAAATATAATTTACAAATCTCTCCTTTTTGTTTTTATTAGCATTTTTCATACTGTAACATCTTTTTTTGGAGTTGTATATATATTAGGTATATATTTTGTCTTATTGTGTATTCTATAAATACTTTATTTTCTATTCAATTTTCCTTGTATGTGTAAGCATACCTGGCAATAAAGCTGATTCTGATTCTGACGAAGTTAACTGCAATCTTCGCCCTGTAGAGTTTGGTCTTGCAAAACATTTTGTACAATCATTTGACACACAAAAGACCTCAATCATTAAGACACAATGCTCAATAACGGTTACAATCAACAAACCTCATTAAGTTAAGAGATAAGCTCCTAACATCAGCACAAGTAACAACAATAACAGCAGAAATAACGTCAGTAAACAGCAAAAAACAAGACTATAACTTTAACTGCACAATTTCTTCATGTTGCAAAGGTTGCTGGGAACTCACAAATCAGCAATATTGTTCAATATGAAATTGTTCAGCCAACTCCGTTAGACTAGTTGGCACAACATTTGAAGGAATATTGTTGGTTTAACAGGTTTTTTTTGTAAATACCAATTAATTCAGATTTTGTAGTATCTGTAAATTAGTGAACTTTGGTCAGCTCTGTTGTTTTCAATGTGCTCAATAAATTCAGTTTTAGTTATTTTACGTAAAAGAATATGATGGGGGTCTGGGTATCTCAGCGAGTACTGACGCCGACTTTCACACCTGGAGTCGCGAGTTTTAATTCAGGGCGTGCTGAGTGACTCCAGACAGGTCTCCAAAGCAACCAAATTGGCCCGGTTGCTAGGGAGGGTAGAGTCACATGGGTTAACCTCCTCGTGGTCGCTCTAATGTGGTTCTCGTTCTGGGTGGGGCGTGTGGTGAGTTGTGCCATGGAGAATAGCGTGAAGTCTCCACACGTGCTATGTCTCCGTGGTAACGTGCTCAACAAGTCACGTGATAAGACGCACGGACATTGATCTCAGACGCAGAGGCAACTGAGGTTTGACCTCCGCCACACAGATTGAGACGAATCACTACGCCACCACGAGATCTTAGAGCACATTGGGAATTGGCCATTCTAAATTGGGGAGAAAATAAGTATGTTTTATTACAAAATAAAACAGTACATCCTTTTTGGTATGCATGTGAGTAGTATGAATAGATTCTGGACATACTTCATCCGGGGACATGGGTATTGACCTGTGACCTCAATATGTGATTTAATATTTACAACTTCGGAAATAATCTACTTTGGTTTTTTTAAACAAGCACCAGATAATCAAAAGAGCTTTCTTGGTATATAAAAGCTCTTACAGCTGAAAAGACTCACGGCTCACCGCCATTCTTTTATATCCAGTGTTTTGAACACAACGTCTCCTCTGTTAACAGTGTCCAGTGGATGCACACTTCACAATCTCGCTGGATGTTGGAGGTCGTCTGGGTATTTCTGTCGTGTTACTGTAACGGCATTCTGTTTTTGACATTCTTTATAGGAGGGAATTATGGACGCAGAACATTTTTATTTTTGCAATTCCGTTTGTTGCCGCTAGTGATGCAGAAATGAACCACTTCAACTTTAAAGTGAATTGTTTATTGTTGATTGTATGAAATGGTGGTGGTGTAGTGGGCTAAAGTGCTTAACTGGTAATCAGGAGGTTGCTGGTTTGATCCCCACAGTCACCACCATTGTGTCCTTGAGTAAGACACTTAACTCCAGGTTGCTCCGGGGGGATTGTCCCTGTAATAAGTGCACTGTAAGTGACTTTGGATAAAAGCGTCTGCCAAATGCATACATGTAAATTGTTAAAAATCAATGAACTAATGGAGAAAATGAACAGGGCTTTATTACTGGAACCAGACTGAAATGCTGCTTGCAAAACTGATGCAACTGTTCAGAGAATTTACACTTTGTGTAACTGGAAAACTTGACAAAAAGCTTCTCAGTATGTGGAGTATATTAATAGCCTATGTGTATGTGTGTTCAGTAGCATCTGAGCTGCTCCAGATCATGAACTCTCTTCACTTTCATCGATCAGAATGTTCAAGACCAGCTGAGACCAGAGAACAATTCTGTCTCTCTTATGGACAAGTTCATGGTGATATGTTTTTCAATTCAGTTAAAGTGTTCATTGGTGTTTATGTACATGTATTCATTTAGCAGACACTTTTATGCAGTGATTAACAAATGAGGAAGACAAGCAGTTCATCATAAAAACTCAACACTGTCTGAGGTCCAGTTTGTGCAGAACAGTATAAAGCTTGAGCAGATCTCAAATATCTGTGTCTGTTGTCTGTCCTGCAGTCACAGAAAATCAGATTATCATCATTTATAGTTATCACAGTGAAACGGCAGATATTTCCACCAACTGGAGTTGATCTGAAGGTCACTTTGTTCTTGAATAATACTCAGCTGTGCTCTCTAAGGTCCTGTAGTGGCCGCAGTGCACAAATGCGTTTAATCCGGGAAATGAAAGTGATACAGGAGAACAAAAGCTCCGCTCTCAGTCGCATGAAGTTGTCCCTGTGGGACGGCAAGCTGGAGAGTGTTTGCTTGGCATACATCTGTCATTAAATAGATTTGGGAAGTCGGGCTGCTCTGTAATTATGAAACAAATTAAAATGAGGAAATGTATTTCAGTTGAAGTCCCTCCTCTGAGCGACAGAGTAAGAATAGAAAAGATGAAAATGAGTAATATCAGGGTGCTCCCTCGTTCCCCGACGCAATTACCCAGCATTCTCCTTCATTAGCGTTAACTGATAACATGCTGTCCGAGACGCGAACGGCCTCTGACCCCGCAACATCACCTCTCTGCCCGGTGCCAGCCCTTCATTTCACTCTTTTCATCAGATTTCATCTCAAATTATTCCACGTTCTCAAAGCTGAAACATTTGAAGTCATTTGAAGGATTTTGCAGTAATTATTAGATTAGCTTCAGAGTCCTTTTCTCATGTCCTCTGTGAGAGTTGGCCATAATAATGATTTTATCCATCATATGTCTGTTGTTAAACGTGATGAAACTTTGCAATGACTTTATTAAAAGAGACACGCACATAACTAACCCAATAGAGAGGTAAAACGAATGTTAATAGAACATAACATTCGTAGTGGGACAGGACGCAACTATGTGCCTTCCATTATTTATCAATTCATATGAAATGGAAATCTTTGTTTTGGTTCACACAGACAGGCAAAGCAATTTTCTGAGATAATATGCTGCGGGCCGGCTGAGCTGTTTGTGGCTCTGAAGAACTACGGTCACTATGGAGATGTTGAGTAATCGGATCCGCTGAGGACCACAGTTCAGTTTCTGTCTAAAAGAAAAGAATGACTCTCACATTTCCACAATATAGTCAATGCAGAAACACACTGTAGGACATTACTGAACTCATGAATAATTCACTCACGCTTTTCTGTCTCTTGCCATCCTTGTTATGGAGTATTTGCTTGTATGTGCTGCATGTATGCTGTGTGTGTGTGTGTGTGTGTGTGCGTGTGCGTGTGCGTGTGCGTGTACTTACTGACCGCTAGTTCGGGGAGAAATGTGCACCCAGAATTTAGGTTTATAGGGGTAAACCTCTCTTTGGGGACATTTTGGGACATCCTGATTTGGGAAAACAATCCATACTTAAATTAAATAAAGCCTTTTCTTTAGAATTCTAATAAAGCAAAAATGTTTTATGTTATGTTAAGTGTGTGGGTTATAGTTATTTATATAATTACAGTTAGCGTTATATAAAAACAACAGAAGTCTATGTATGTCTCTTTTTTAAATAGTTGAGTAAACATGAGAGAGAGAGAGAGAGAGAGAGAGAGGAGAGAGAGACTAGTGCTTCAGTGTCGATTGAAAATAATCTGTCGATTGCTTCTGTGGTTGCCATGGTGACGAGTACCTCCACATACATTACGTTTCCATGGTGACAGCGGTAAATGACAGATGAGATGTATTGCATGAGTGTGACTCTCACGTGATTGTCCTAAATGAGTTACTAAACACCACAGACACATCTCTGTGGAATCAAATTACTCTTTATGCAGCTTAGTGCAGATTGATAGAGAAGCTCTGCAGACTGATACAAATCACACACACACTCAGGTGAGGGAACTGGGCTAGGTTGTGAGCAGTCTGTCGTAGCAACGCATGAGGGTAATGTAATTCATCAGTCTGATCTCTATTTCTCTCTGTTTATACTGTCAATTATACAGCCCCCATTACTCAAACTCATCTCTGACTTTATCTGAGAACAAAACACATCAGCCACGATCACACATCCAGTCTAAACCAGACCCTCCAGATGGAGTCCAGTCTAAACCAGACAGTATAATCTTAAGCAGACTCTTGAGCCAAAGTCAGCATTAAATCAGGCACTATAGGCTGATTTAGACTGAACTCGTGCTATAGTGTCTGATTTAGACTGGACTCGTGCTATAGTGTCTGATTTAGACTGGACTCATGCTATAGTGTCTGATTCAGACTGGACTCATGCTATAGTGTCTGATTCAGACTGGACTCATGCTATAGTGTCTGATTTAGACTGGACTCGTGCTATAGTGTCTGATTTAGACTGGACTCGTGCTATAGTGTCTGATTTAGACTGGACTCAGGCTATAGTGTCTGATTTAGACTGGACTCAGGCTATAGTGTCTGATTTAGACTGGACTCGTGCTATAGTGTCTGATTTAGACTGGACTTAGGCTATAGTGTCTGATTTAGACTGAACTCGTGCTATAGTGTCTGATTTAGACTGGACTCAGTCTATAGTGTCTGATTTAGACTGGACTCATGCTATAGTGTCTGATTTAGACTGGACTCAGTCTATAGTGTCTGATTTAGACTGGACTCATGCAATAGTGTCTGATTTAGACTGGACTCGTGCTATAGTGTCTGATTTAGACTGGACTCGTGCTATAGTGTCTGATTTAGACTGGACTCGTGCTATAGTGTCTGATTTAGACTGGACTCGTGCTATAGTGTCTGATTCAGACTGGACTCGTGCTATAGTGTCTGATTTAGACTGGACTCGTGCTATAGTGTCTGATTCAGACTGGACTCGTGCTATAGTGTCTGATTTAGACTGGACTCAGTCTATAGTGTCTGATTCAGACTGGACTCGTGCTATAGTGTCTGATTTAGACTGGACTCAGTCTATAGTGTCTGATTTAGACTGGACTCATGCAGTAGTGTCTGATTTAGACTGGACTCGTGCTATAGTGTCTGATTTAGACTGGACTCGTGCTATAGTGTCTGATTTAGACTGGACTCAGTCTATAGTGTCTGATTTAGACTGGACTCATGCAATAGTGTCTGATTTAGACTTGACTCCTGCTATAGTGTCTGATTTATACTGAACTCATGCTATAGTGTCTGATTAAGACTTGACTCCTGCTATAGTGTCTGATTTAGACTGGACTCATGCTATAGTGTCTGATTCACACTGGACTCATGTTATAATGTCTGATTTAGACTGAACTTATGCTATAGTGTCTAACTTATACTGATGATATAGTGCATGATTTAGACTGAACTCGTGCTATAGTTACTGACTTATACTGATGATATAGTGCATGATTTAGACTGAACTCATGTTATAGTGTATGATTTAGTGTTGACTTGTGCTATAGTGTTTGATTTAGACTGAACTCATGCTATAGTGTCTGATTTAGACTGGATTAATGCTATATTGTCTGATTTAGACTGGACACATGCTTTAGTGTCTAACTTATACTGATGATATAGTGTCTGATTTAGACTGAACTCATGTTATAGTGTATGATTTAGACTGGACTCCTGCTAGAGTGTCTGACTTATACTGATGATATAGTGCATGATTTAGACTGATCTCATTTTATAGTGTATGATTTAGACTGGACTCCTGCTAGAGTGTCTGATTTAGACTGATCTCATTTTATAGTGTATGATTTAGACTGGACTCCTGCTAGAGTGTCTGATTTAGTGTTGACTTGTGCTATAGTGTCTGATTTAGACTGAACTCATGTTATAGTGTCTGACTTATACTGATGATATAGTGCATGATTTAGACTGATCTCATTTTATAGTGTATGATTTAGACTGGACTCCTGCTAGAGTGTCTGATTTAGACTGATCTCATTTTATAGTGTATGATTTAGACTGGACTCCTGCTAGAGTGTCTGATTTAGTGTTGACTTGTGCTATAGTGTCTGATTTAGACTGAACTCATGTTATAGTGTCTGACTTATACTGATGATATAGTGCATGATTTAGACTGATCTCATTTTATAGTGTATGATTTAGACTGGACTCCTGCTAGAGTGTCTGATTTAGACTGATCTCATTTTATAGTGTATGATTTAGACTGGACTCCTGCTAGAGTGTCTGATTTAGTGTTGACTTGTGCTATAGTGTCTAACTTATACTGATGATATAGTGTATGAGTTAGACTGAACTCATGCTATAGTGTCTGATTGAGACTGGACTCATGCTATAGTGTCTGATTTAGACTGAACTCATTTTATAGTGTCTGACTTATACTCATGCTATAGTGTCTGATTTAGACTGGACTCATGCTATAGTGTCTATTTTAGACTGACTCAAGCTATATTGTCTGCTTTAGAGTGGACTCATGCTAAAGTATCTGAATTAGACTGGACTGAAGCTGCAATGTGTGGATTAGACCAGATTCATGCTACGTGGAGCCTCCTCCCAGGCCACCGGACCTCGCCCTCCACCTTAAGCCTCCACCCAGGCTGCCGGACCCCACCCCCAACCTGGAGCATCCTCCCAGGCCACCAGACCCCACTCAATACTTAGAGCCATATCCCAGGCCACCGGACCCCACCCCCTACCTGAATTCTTCTCCCAGGCCACCGGTCCCCGCCCTCTACCTGGACCCTCCCCCCAAGCCGCTGGACCCAGCCCTCTTCCTCAAGCTTACATTTACTTTTATGCATTTGGCAGATGCTTTTTTCCAAAGCGACTTACAGTGCACTTATTACAGGCACAATCCCCCCGGAGCAACCTGGAGTTAAGTGCCTTGCTCAAGGACACAATGGTGGTGGCTGTGGGGATCAAACCAGCAACCTTCTGATTACCAGTTATGTGCTTTAGCCCACTGCGCCACTACAGACTCCACCCTTGGTTTCTACTTCCTCTACCTCCTGTCCCACCCTGGTCTTTGCTGCCTGCCCCGCTCTAGTTTCTGTTTGTATTGTTTTCTGTTTGGTGTTCCCCTGATGTGATGCTAGCTGGCGTCCCATTGAGGTGGGTAGTGTCAGGGTCCTGTCACCTTGTCAGTTATGCTTATTATGGTGACAGGATTCTGACACTCATGTTCTGTGTTTTTGTGTGCACTGTTAGATGTTTTATTCCTTGCTGTGACATCTTGCTTGGATCCTAACTCTTCGGATGTGGATACTCATGCTCCATGTCTCGTCTTTGTTAGCGCATGGCTTTAGGATCAGTTCTTTTGGAATGTCCTCTTCTGTCTCTTGTCTAGACCCCGCTCCCTTTTTTCCTTGTTATTAGTTAATTTGCTTCACCTGCCTTCCCTCATTACCCTGCTAATTTCCTTCCTTATTTAACCTCCCTGTGGTTTCTGTCCCATGCCAGTTCGTTGTGGATGTTTCCTGTTAGGTGTGTCCTGTTGGTCTGGTCCATTCCAGTCCAGTCCAGTCCAGTCCAGTCTAGTCTAGTCTAGTCTAGTCTAGTCTAGTCTAGTTTAGTCTAGGCCAGTCCAGTTCAGCCTGATCCGGTCCAGTCTTGTCCGGTTCCTTCAGCCCAACCAGTCTTATCAGCACCAGTCCTGGACTGTTACTTTTCCCCTTCTGGGTTGTTTTCATTTTATGTTAATAAAACCCATTTACTTACTCTGTGCTTGAGTCCTCACCTCTCTACTCCCAAACCTGACAGTAGTGTCTGATTCAGTAGTGTCTGATTTAGGCAGGACAAAGCTGCAGTGTCTGGTTTAGGTCAGACTCAAGATATAGTGTCTGATTAAGACTGGACTCATGCTATAGTATATGATTTATATTAGAGTATGGTAATGTTGTGCAATATCATAACTATTGTAAAGTGAGGTTTAGAGATGACCCTTTGGCTCTGAATATTGTAAGGTAGTGGATGATCTAGTCTCTTTCTCTCTGTCTCCCTCCCTCTCGCTCTCTCTCTCTCTCGTGCGCATGCTTGGGCGTTTGCTGATGTGAACTGGAGCGTGACTTTGGAGTCCTTTCCTATTTCAAAGGTCTGTTTACTGAAGTGTTGTTTCTCTCACTGTTTTTATTTAATTTTTTTACTGTGTATGGTCACAAAGCACTGAAGGTATTGTGGTGAGAATGGGGAGGTTGTGTCAGTCAGTTTTTAAACTGGCTGCCATGGTGAGTGTTGAGATGGCGAAGTTATGAGCAACTCACCCGGCAGCATGGAATAAAAGTGCCGGTTGGAGTCGAGTGCTCAGTTGAAGGATGTGTGTTAGCGGTAGGAGATGTGGTTGGTCACAGTAGCATTCGTTCAGCATCTCGAATGAACGGTGCTGTTGTGTTATTCTTGAACAAAGTTGAAAAAGTGAATGTTATAGTTGAAAATGGGATAGTCCTCAATGATAGTTTGATTAAGGTTTTCCCAATTGTTAATCCAGCGAGAAAGGTTTTGATTTCTAACGTGCCCCCATTTATTAGTGATGAAGCATTGCAATGCGAATTATCTCGTTATGGACAGTTGGTTTCTGCGATTAAGAAAATCCCTCTAGGATGCAAATCCCCGTTGTTGGAGCACGTTGTGTCTTTCAGAAGACAAGTACATATTATTTTGAGGAGTGATATTGATGAACTGAATATTGCTTTTAAATTCGCAACAACTGAGAGCATGACATGCTTTGGATGTGGTAAAGTGGGTCACCTGGTACGCGCTTGTCCTGATAAAAATACTTCAAATGGTAAAGAAGATGAAAGTGTGCCTCAAAGTCACAATGAAGCTCAGAGTGTGGAAAAAAAAAGTGAAGTTAGTGAGGTTTCGGATTTGAGTGTGGACAAAGAAGAACCAGGAGGTAGTAGAGTAAAGAGTAGTGAGAAACTAATAAAAAAAAATATGAGACATTGGATATTGAGTTTGATGAGATGGAGGGTGAAATACTTAAAGAGGATGAAGCAGTATTTAAAGTGCCATCAGTGAAAAGGAAGTCGAATCTTTGTGAGATGGTAACTACATCAAAGAAAAAGGCACAAGATGAGACTGTTACTAAAAGACCTGAGGAGGTTTTGAATGCAAGTGATTTATCGGGCTCAGAAAGCGAGCAAGAATTTTCTGAAGTGCATGTTGATGAAAATGTGAGATAAGACCATAGTGGTTACAGTTTGGAAAGAATGAAAAAATGTCCTGCAACGTACAGAAGGAATGAGGAATGTTGAATTTATAGACTACTTTCCTGATCTTTCCTTGTTTATTGACTCAGCAAAAATGCTGATGAAACAGAAAGGAAAAATATGTCTGTCAAATCCTGAGGTGTATCCTCTAAAAAGATTGTACTAAAAGTGCGTCCTCAGGCAATGCATAATGATATGTCAGAAGAATAATGGAGTAATATGGACCTGGCTTTTTGTGCTGTTTTCTTCCCTCATAATGAGTCATTTTAAAATGTCATCCCTGAATGTAAATGGGGCAAGGATGCAAGCAAAAGAGCACAGGTTTATTAGTTAATGAAATTGAAAAATATAGATGTTATGTTTTTGCAAGAAACTCCTAGCACAAAGGAAAATGAAGTTGAATGGATGATGGAGTGGGGAGGAAAGAATGTTACGAGTCATAAGACTGCTCTTAGTGCTGGGGTGGCTGTTTTGTTTTCAAAGACTTGTCTACCAATATCTTATGATGTTATAGAAGTAATACAAGGTATATTAATTAAGATGACAGCTAAGTTTGAAAATGTTACTATGGAATTGGTAAATGTTTATGCTCCTGGAAAGAATGTTGTTTCTTGAATCTTTATGTGGTTGTCTGAAACAATGTAATATGGAAAGTTTTTTAGTACTTGGTGGAGATTTTAACTGTACAAATAATGATTTAGATAGGAATCACTTTGAACCTCATATGGCATCAAGAATTAAATTACTAAATATGATTAAAACTTGTCAACTTTGTGATGTGTGGAGGAGAAGGCAATATACATGGGCCCATGTGAAAGACAATTTAATTTCTTTAGCAAGATTAGATATATTTTATTTTTTACAGAAACAATTTTTTAAATCTTGTTTTATTTGTCCTATTGGTTTCTCTGACCACTCAATGGTAGTAGCATGTGTCTTTATTCATTCTGTTAAAAATAAGAGTGCCGTCTGGCATTTTAATAGCGCTATACTTGAAGATGCTAATTTTTGTAAATGTTTTTCCTTTTTTGGTTGGGGTGGAAATCTAAATAATCTCTTATTTTTCATCAATACAACAGTGGTGGGATATTGGGAGGGTGCAGATACAAAAACTCTGTAATCAGTACACTTTTAAATTTACTAGAGACATGGTTCAATCCATGAAAAGTCTAGAGATGGATATTGTGGAACTTCAGGCTTTAAATGGAGCTACTGCAAATCAAAACCAATTGCAGGCTCTTAAAGGGAAAAAAGCAGCATTAGCTGATCTATTAGGTAAAAGGTCTCAGGGGGCATTGGTTAGATCCAGATTTCAGAGTCTTTCTGAAATGGATGCCCCGTCCAAGTTGTTCTTCAATTTGGAAAGGAAAAATGGCCAAAGTAAATGTATACAGTGTTTACGGTCAGAAGATGGAAAAATTCTGATATTTGTAAAAGGGCTGTCTGATTCTATAAGGAGCTGTATGCCCGCAGATTTGTGGATGGCCAGTTAATGGCTGAATTTGTGTCAGATCTTCCAAAAGTGAACGAAGATTCATATGCAAAACTGGTATGTCCCTTAACAATAGAGGAACTTTTCAATGCTTTGCAGAGTATGATGAATGGTAAAGCACCAGGATTAGATGGGTTGCCTGTTGATTTTTACAAGGCATATTGTTATTTGTTGGGAGAAGATTTACTTGCAGTTTTAAGTGATAGTTTGGATAAAGGACAACTACCACTAAGCTGCAGAAGAGCTGTTTTAACTTTGCTCCCCAAGAAAGGTGATCTTAAAGAGACAAAAACTGGACACCAGTATCTTTATTTTGCACTGATTATAAGATTTTATCAAAAGATTTGGCAAACAGACTGAAGGAGGTGATTGGACAGGTTATATACATTTAGATAAATCGTATTGTGTACCTAATAGATCAATAGTGGATAATATAATCTTAATTCGGGATGTTTTGAAGTCTCAAGACTGTTTGAGAAAAATTGTGGTCTAATTTCCTTAGATCAAGAGAAATGGAAGTGCAACGTAGTGCAGCGTAGTTCTAGCGGGAAGACTACATCATCAAGCTGTACATCATCACTTCATTAGCGGGGTAATTCCTAGCCAATCGCATTGGAAGCCATTGCTTTATAAGTCTGCTCACAATCTATCACATTGCTGTTTCAGTGCGCTAAAACACAGGCAACCTCTGCCACCCCACCACCACCGCACGGGGGTAGGCTCCTCGCCCCTGCCTCCTATCTCCGGCAGGATATGACGGTTCTGGGCACAACTCCCTCGGACCGCTGGACGGGGCCTACGCCAAAGAGAAAGACATTACCTTGTTTTACATTTATCAAATAAATGGCATCTTAAACCTCACTCAAGCCTGCGTGTCTTCCCGATAGAAGGTGTTTGATCGGGTGGATCATCAGTTTTTATGGCATACTTTTGAAACTTTTGGTTTTCCACCTGCATTCATTGCTTTGATTAAAGTGATAAAGATATTGAAAGTGTACTGAAAGTTAATGGTGGTTTGAGTAGCCCTTTTAAAATACAAAGGGGGATTAGACAAGGATGTGACTTGTCAGGTATGCTTTACTCAATAGCAATATAACCCATGTTAAATAAAATTAGGACTCATTTAGATGGTATTAGATATGATAGTGCCTTTCCACCTATAAAATGTGACCGATCACGGAAAGTAGGGACACAAGTCGGTTTTGGGGCATTTTGAGTTATTCACAGATTCTGAAAGTGTAGTCTCCAAGCTTTCCAACGATTTGTAACACATGGAAATCTGACAATATTTGGAGAAGTTGTGGCCATTTGAAGGTAGGCACTCAAAAAAGCTAAAAGGGGAGAAAACGGCCTCAAAAGATTGTGCAGTTCTCACCTCTCTCTGCTGCTGGGAGTGACAATAGGGCTCATTTACATCTCATTTAGATAAGCCATACCCCCTGTAAAGCTCCCCTGTAAACATGGACTAAACATGAGATAACGTGTAACGTGTTCTTAGAATGAACAAAAAACTACAAACTTTGATGTTTATGGAAACTCACCCCATAAGAAACAGAAAAGTATTCTTGCAGATCTCGTTGCCTCCAATGAAATAAGTCGCTCGGGCACACTTTCTCTTTGTCGGGGTCTTCTTTGTGGATGTAACCATCTCCGAAGTTTGCACTGCAGCGCCTGTTTGCCTCTAAATGTCCAATAATTCGCGATGACGCCAGTCCGATACATTCTTCCTCGCCTTCATCTTCGGCCAGTTGTAGATTAGGATATTATTCAGTCTTATCATGCCACTTTCATCGCCGCCAGATCGCCTTTCAGAATCAGTGAACGCTTGTTCATAAGCATCCGCTTGTCGAAGAAGTACTTCAAAACATTTTCGTTGTAACGCCATGGTTCAGCTCGCTCTGCGACATTCTTTGCGGCATCCATCTTCATTGAATTTTGATATCAGATAGAGCCGGCTAGAGCGCTGCATAATAAGTAGCCACGCTGTTAGGGGCGGGGCAAAGTGCCGGCGGCTATTCAGTACGGAAATACACACAGACAATGACACGCCTCTACTGCATGCTAGAATCTCCGAAAAACAAGCCGATTTCAACCTCAAAATGTACGCTTTTAAATATACCAATACCGTTATCTCAAACATGGAGAGGCTTCTTCATGATCTCAACTAACAGATTCTGCAAAAAAGCGGAAATCACCAATTTTGGAAAAAAACACTTGTTTCTCATTTTGCTCACAAGTTGTGCTGCCGACTTGTGTCACTGGTTTCCGTGACGGGTCACAAATTATCAGCATATGCAGATGATGTTTTAGTTTTAACCCTCTGGGGTCGACGGACACGCCGGCGCATCCTGCTGGATATTTTCGTCAATACAGCGGAAACAACATAAAATACTCCATTATTTTGAGCATACAGATAAGTGTAAGACATCATTAGAGACTATAAAGGGTCTACTTTTATTTGTGTACACTCACAATAACAACAAAATCTTGTGCTTTTGTAAAATAAAGAAAATAAAAAGGGTGAGCTTTCAGCAGTCTCTGTGTTCACGCGCATATTTCAGAAACACGTCACAAAAATGAACTGGAACTCCGCGAATACTTATCACACAAACATGAAACATATGTCTAAAGAAAGCTTAATATATCTACATTTAAATAAAAAATTCAAATTTAAAACAAATATTCTCCTGCAATGCAATCTGTATGAAACAAAGCGATGTACAGTTTTATCTAATTATAGATAATGTGATCCCACCCACCAGCAGAGGGCGCCATTCATACGCTAATGTGCTGAGACGATCAATGCAAATGTAAAATGCCCCCGATAGTGATGTAAACAATTAATTCACTTTACTGCATGTTTGTAATGATACACAGGTGAGAAAACTCCTGGATATTAAGGAAGAGTTAACATTTTCCTCAGAAGAAGAGCGGGACTCCGATGAACATTTGTATTTTGAAGAGAGACGATCCAGCCAAGGATACAATTTCGGACGAGTAAGTAATTTAGTTTTCTTTAGTTGACATGTTATTTTATATAAACATGTACATATTTTACTAGTGGGACTGTTTCCAGACTTGCCAGCCAGGATTCAGAGTATTGAAATTTGAAATATGTCCTAATAAGCAAGTTTTAGTTACATTTAAATGCTGTTTCCGCTGAAGCAGGTATTTAAATTGTATGTTGCATGATATAAATATGATATAAAAATGATATGAATGTTTAGATTATATTTTCTCTAGTGTTTATGCTGCCTCATTATCAACAACAAAGCTTGTGCTAGCAAATATGTGTTCATGTTAAATGAGTAAACTACACTTTAAATATGCCCATATTAGAAAATCACCATCTTATGATGATTTCTGAAGGATCATGTGACACTGAAGACTGCAGTAATGATGCTGAAAATTCAGCTTTGATCACAAATTGCATTTTACAATATATTCAAATAGAAAACTGTTCTTTTAAATTGTAAAATGAGTTCACACAATGTTTTTAATGTAATTTGGATCAAATAAATCCAGTTTTGGTGAGCAGAAGAGACTTCTTTTAACGTTAGTGTAGGTCTAAAATTAAGTAAAGTCTTTATGTAAAGAAAATGTATAGTCAGATTACTTCTTTTAACTTAAAACTTGATTTTGATCATTAAGTCTCCTCACATTCATTCTCTATTCCTCATTGATGGGCCCAGGGGAGGGTCTTTGTTTCCTCAGGTGTGAATCACATCCATATTCATGATAGTTCACGCCTCTTCGCATATGACATTTCTAACACTAAAAGTGTCTTACAAAAGTTCAATTACTATATTGTTTTGTATGAATAAGTGATCAGGATGGTTTCACATCATTTTGTAGCAAAAACTCTAGGCTACAAGATCCAGTTCTCAAAAGTCTTGTGGACAAATGTTTAGTATGTGTTATATGACCTTATTTCAGTGACTTACAAATTTTGTTTTTTCAAAAACCACGAATAAATGTAATTTTTTCAAAAAACCTGTACATACATGTTGCTCACATATTATTGTAGCCCAGTTTGTGCTGAATACAGTGGTATCAGACTTTAGCCATTAATATGTTTTTAAGCAACTGAAAAAAGAACAAATGTCAAGGCATGTCAAAACTTCTCCAGGGCCCAAAACACCCTCAGACCCCAGAGGGTTAACCAGTGGACAGGATTATATTGACAAACTGCTTGATATTGTTAACATTTATGCAAAAATCTCATCTGCAAAAGTAAACTGGGTAAAAAGTTCAGCATATAGTGTTGGAAAATGGAATGAAGGAGAAATGGTTTTACCAGGTGAAATGGTTTGGTCATAAAGAGGTCTTAAATATCTTGGAGTTTTTTTGGGTGATGAAATAATAATGCAAAAAAACTGGGAAAATATTATTGAAAATGTAGAAGGAAGATTAGGAAGGTGGAAATGGCTTTTACCCAAAATGTCCTTTAGGGGGAGAGCATTGATTATTAATAATTTAGTAGCCTCCTCATTATGGCACAGATTAGCAGTTCTAGAGCCTCCTGAAGGGGTTCTTTTGGGATAGATTATATTGGTTACAAGGAATTGGTAACACGGAATCCAAAGGAAGAAGGTGGACAAGGGGTTGTTGACCTTATAAGCAGGAAAGTAGCTTTTATTCTACAGTTTGTCCAAAAGTTTTTATACAGTCCAAGTATATCATGGTTTGGACCAGCTTGTTGCCTTTTAAGTAAGGTTGGAGGGTGGGGTTTTAGAAGAAATATCTTTTTGACAGATTGTAGGAGTTTTAATTTGAAGTTTATTTCTTCCTTTTATGAGAGTGTAAGAAAATCATGGTGTGTGGTACAGGTTAATAGATAATTGTCATATAAGTCTCTGTATTGTTTTTTGGAAAAAATGGTAAATAGTCTGCACTTATATAGCACCTTTTTAACCTTAACAGTATTCAAAGCGCTTTACACTGTGACACATTCACCCGTTCACACACATTCACACACCAATGGCGGTAGAGCTGCATGTAAGGTGCTAGTCTGCCATTGGGAGCAACTTGGGGTTCAGTGTCTTGCCCAAGGACACTTGGGCATGTGGAGTCAAGTGGGCCGGGAATCGAACCACCAAACCTGCGATTAATGGCCGACCCGCTCTACCAACTGAGCCACAGCCGCCCAAGAAGAACCTTTGATTAACGGTGCTTGACTGGATTTATGTGGAGAAACAACTTTTTGGTTGATGCAAACTTTAACAAAAGCCAAAGTTGTTAAAATGAAAGACTTAATAGAAGTGGCTGGTATTGCGTTGGACAATGCTGATGCACTTGCACAGAACTTTAAATGAAATCCACAAGGATTGTCCATCTTCTGTTAAAGAAGTGCAGAGAAAATTTGAGTGAAGAAGACTGGAACTTTTTGTCAAGTCAAGCGCTTCCTGATAAAACGAATAATTTTCCTTGTATGGTGATCTCTAAAAGTGTAATAGAAAATGTTTTATAATTTTTTATACAATGGGGGGAAAGAGTTTATATAAAGTTTGTGTGAAGGTGATAAATAAAGAGAAATTAAAACGTATGGATACAACATGGACAAAACATTGAAGTGTTGATATTGAAGTCAAACCCGTTTGGTGCTCTTGTTACAAGCCACCATTGACTAAAAATGTGGGTGATCTTCAATGGCGAATTTTACATGGGATTGTTGCTGTTAATGCTTTTGTCTCAGTGTTGAATCCAAATGTGCAAGATAAATGTCCTTTCTGAGGTGAAAGCGAAACCATATTTCATTGTTTTATGCACTGTGAGAGATTAAGACCTTTGTTTGTTTTATTGGAGATTTTATTTGTAATGTTAATGAAATGTTTACAATGATTGTTTATTTTTGGTTTTGAATTCT
>NC_068286.1:0-90000 GCF_025860055.1 Xyrauchen texanus | reverse complement strand
ATCTCTTTGAGACATTTGAATTGTAGATATTTATTTATCAATGTAATGACTCCCCTGCTCTTACTTGAGCTAGCACTAAAGAACACATGTCCAACCATATCTTCCCAAATTGATCAGCTTCCTGCAGGGAAAGATGTGTTTCTTGAAGAAACACTACATCATTTTTCTTATGATTAAGAAAAAAACAACCTTCCTTCTTTTTATTGGGTGCACCAACCCATTCACATTCCACGTAGAGAGAGACAATCCACTCATATTAACATTTGACATTTTGACATACAAGAAAAACTAGATTGTGTGTCAAAACAAAATTATAATGACCACATTAGTGCAACAATCAAAACCTGAATTTCCCCAGAACCAAACGAACAGAAAAAAGAAAAACATGAGCATTAACCCCATGCACAACAGCGCCAACTGGCATCCATCCCTCCAAACTAAAACAGTCCACGTACGCCTATGAGAACACCCACAAAAACTTTGCCGTCGGATTACACAAATTTTGTGAGACAGAATTACACAATAGAAAATGATCTATTAAACAAACTCCAGCCAATAGGCGGAATGAGCACAAAGAGTGATTCATCCACAAAACTGTCCTGAAGTTTTGTTAATACACAAAACACACTCCAGCTGCTAGTGGAACCAGCACACACACACAAAAAAAAATGCTCAGCTTCCTTGTACATTCAAATGAATGTTCAGTGAGCCAGTCCACTCGGCTGCTACATGAGTACAAGAAAATTATCTAATCACTACAATGTCTTGCAAGAAATACTCCATAAAACTCAGCAGAAAATGTGGTGGTTTTTCCAAGAAAGCCTTCCTTTACTCTTTGCCTCGCGTAACACAAGATCTTTAACGGATGATCTCAGAAATGTGGCCAGAATTGATCGGGCCTGCCTCCTTTCGCAGATCGCCAAGAAGGAACCCTGTGAGCTTGCTCGATTTACAGCTTGCTCGATTTACAGGCGTGTTATATCAAGCAGATTCGGAAAGAGCCCATCCACGAATTTCACCATATCCTGACCCTCTTCGGCCTCAGAAATTCCGACAATACGAACGTTATTCCATCGGCTATGATTCTCCATGTCCTCCAACTTCACCCAGACATGCTCCAAGTCCACCTTGTTCACTAGCGGATTAGCAGATAATTCCCTCTCCGATGACTCCAGATAATTGATCCGTTTCTCAACAACCCCCACTCTTGTAACCACATCGGTAAACTTCACCTCCGTGACAGAGATCGATTGACGTATCACAGTTAGATCCTCCAAGTCAGCAACGACCTTTGTCAGCATTGCCGACATGTTCAACATCTCTCACTGCATTTCCTGAACCTCTCTGACTAAATCAACTCCCAGGCCTGGGGCTTACCCTGGGTATAAGACTGAGCATGTAAGAGTCTTTTAATGTCTCCAGAGCCCGAGGACTTTTACATGTTGTCCTCCTAGAACAATTATGGAACAGTGTATATCGAATCTCACCATTATGATTTTTAAAAGTGTTAAAGCTAACAAAGTGCTCAGAGCTCACTGTTCACACATTCAATCCTCACATGGCATTACGTGACTCCCCTATGGAGTGTAGATTTATGTGAAAAAAATAAATATTTAAAGCATTTTAGCATACAGTAATGTGGCAACAACAAAATGTGAAAAAAATGAAGAGGTCTAAATACTTTTTGAATGCACTGTATATAAAGTATAGTTATTTATTTAGATTTCTATTAATTCATTAATATTTAATGTAATTTTGTACCCTGTAGCTGCACGACTCGCATGTTGTCTGTGTTTGATGATATCACAGGATGTTTCAATTGAAGTGAATTTCATCAGATATGCCCCGCTTAAGGTGTAGGGAGCAGTGAACACTTGGTAGGGACCCTGTGAATCAAAGTGCATCTATAATCAGGTTCTGCTGTTGAATGGATCTTCATCTCCAAAGACATCATTACATCCCAAGCAGTTTCCTGTCAGTGCAGTTCACTAAACTCCAAACTGAACCGAGCGTCCTCTCAAACACATCATGTGTTCACTCTGGAAATATGATCACACAGGAGGTCAGCATGTTGGGACCCACTTTATATTAGGTGTGTTTAACTACTATGTACTTAAGCATTTGATACAATGCACTTATTATGTATATATGGTTGTTATGTTGTACATATATTTAAAGTAACTGCATTTACTTACATTACACTGTTAAACATGTAACACTCCCCTAAATATATAAGGGGTATAACACAAAAAAAAGGGAACGGTGTTGCTCTAATGCGATGCGAAGAAATTTACACAAACACGGATATATGAACAATAAACCCAAGTGTATTTACATTAAAGGAAAAGAATATATACAAAACATATAATGGCATGACAATGACTGAGACAGTGATATATATATATATATATATATATATGAATGTGGGATTGTCCGGTATGGATATGACCACAGTCTGAAAATCCAGCGTGTACAAACAAACAAAGTAAGATCGGTCTCACTGGAGATATGTACAGTCCGTGAGCAGGATCAATGTGATGAGGGTGACTGTTATAAGTCCCACGAGATGAGAATCCTAGCGATCATTATCGTAAATTCTCCAAGGAACGGCATATACATGCTCCAAAAAACAGCCAGCAAAAAAGATAATCCAAATGCTATGGTGTAGGTTTGAGAGATTTTAACAGCTCTCCCGAGTACCGGAATACCGCTTCCTTATATACCCAACTCCTCGTATTTCCTGTTTACATGCTGCGTTGGCATGACGAGACGTCACAGGAAGTGATAGCGAGAACATGTAAATATCGGCGTCAATCTCACTACAGTCAGGGCAATACAGCTTACCGGGCAAAGCAATGAAATAATTGACAACTAACAATTTAGTCAATATAAATTATTATAAATAAGCTTTCCCTTATGTGGCAACGTTACATAAATGCTGTTACAATCTCTCAAACCTACACCAAAGTATTTGGATTATCTTTATTGCTGGCTGTTTTTTGGAGCATGTATATGCCGTTCCTTGGAGAATTTATGATAATGATCGCTAGGATTCTCATCTCATGAGACTTATAACAGTCACCCTCATCACATTGATCCTGCTCACGGACTGTACATATCTCCGGTGAGACCGATCTTACTTTGTTTGTTTGTACACGCTGGATTTTCAGACTGTGGTCATATCCATACCGGACATTCCCACATTCATATATATACACTCACCTAAAGGATTATTAGGAACACCTGTTCAATTTCTCATTAATGCAATTATCTAATCAACCAATCACATGGCAGTTGCTTCAATGCATTTAGGGGTGTGGTCCTGGTCAAGACAATCTCCTGAACTCCAAACTGAATGTCAGAATGGGAAAGAAAGGTGATTTAAGCAATTTTGAGCATGGGATGGTTTTTGGTGCCAGACGGGCCGGTCTGAGTATTTCACAATCTGCTCAGTTACTGGGATTTTCACGCACAACCATTTCTAGGGTTTACAAAGAATGGTGTGAAAAGGAAAAACATCCAGTATGTGGCAGTCCTGTGGGCGAAAATGCCTTGTTGATGCTAGAGGTCAGAGGAGAATGGGCCGACTGATTCAAGCTGATAGAAGAGCAACTTTGCCTGAAATAACCACTCGTTACAACCGAGGTATGCAGCAAAGCATTTGTGAAGCCACAACACGCACAACCTTGAGGCAGATGGGCTACAACAGCAGAAGACCGGGTACCACTCATCTCCACTACAAATAGGAAAAAGAGGCTACAATTTGCAAGAGCTCACCAAAATTGGACAGTTGAAGACTGGAAAAATGTTGCCTGGTCTGATGAATCTCGATTTCTGTTGAGACATTCAGATGGTAGAGTCAGAATTTGGCGTAAACAGAATGAGAACATGGATCCATCATGCCTTGTTACCACTGTGCAGGCTGGTGGTGGTGGTGTAATGGTGTGGGGGATGTTTTCTTGGCACACTTTAGGCCCCTTAGTGCCAATTGGGCATCGTTTAAATGCCACGGCCTACCTGAGCATTGTTTCTGACCATGTCCATCCCTTTATGGCCACCATGTACCCATCCTCTGATGGCTACTTCCAGCAGGATAATGCACCATGTCACAAAGCTCGAATCATTTTGAATTGGTTTCTTGAACATGACAATGAGTTCACTGTACTAAAATGGCCCCCACAGTCACCAGATCTCAACCCAATAGAGCATCTTTGGGATGTGGTGGAACGGGAGCTTCGTGCCCTGGATGTGCATCCCACAAATCTCCATCAACTGCAAGATGCTATCCTATCAATATGGGCCAACATTTCTAAAGAATGCTTTCAGCACCTAGTTGAATCAATGCCACGTAGAATTAAGGCAGTTCTGAAGGCTGAAAGGGGGTCAAACACAGTATTAGTATGTGTTCCTAATAATCCTTTAGGTGAGTGTAGATATATATATCACTGTCTCAGTCATTGTCATGCCATTATATGTTTTGTATATATTCTTTTCCTTTAATGTAAATACACTTGGGTTTATTGTTCATATATCCATGTTTGTGTAAATTTCTTCCTCAACACTATCGCATTAGAGCAACACCGTTCCCTTTTTTTGTGTTATACCCCTTATATATTTAGGGGAGTGTTACAACCATACCGCTAACCCTAAACCTACCGTACCTCAACCTCAGTAGCAGAAAATGTGAATCTTGTGAGAATTCTGCAGAAGAACATGAAGTTACACATATTTTTGTGTTGGTACAGAGTAGTTAAAGACAGTTAATCTAAAGTGTGACTGCATGTTGTTTCCGAGAGTTCCGGTACCCTCGGATCGGCCACATTATGCTGACTCACCGACAAGCATCGTCTTCTATCAGACATGTTTGTATCAGCTCCATTGTGTTCACTTTCACCTGTGGTGTGACCAGATGCGCATGAAATCAGCAGTGTGGGAGACCTGAGTTCAGATCCTGCTCTGAAACGAGGATGTAATCGTGTTCTCGAGTGTTGAGCATGATTCGGAGATTGTATTTTCCCCTCTAACATAACATTTTACTCCACTGATGGTTAGGTTTGGCTAGAGTTTGGGAGGTTCAATCTATAAAACATGCATTCCACTTACCTGTATTACAGCCATTGTTGAAAATAATTAACAGGTGGGTTAGCCAAATCTCGAGAGAGAAAAGATGCGCCGAATTTGCAATAACAGTTACGATAGGATACGCTATAGCATAGAAAAATAAGCCTGTGATGTAGCCTACAATAAACCTAATGTATTCTAAACATGACATGCACACAGAAGAAAAGATAGTTTAACCCGTTAAGCAGTTGGCACCTCGTTGAAAATAGCCTTCTTAATCAGCTGATTAAAAAAATGGCCTTGGTTGCCTAATCAGTCATTTTCTAGGGTTAGGTAAGGCTACTTATAAGGCTGCTTACTCAAAAGCTAAATGAACACGTCAACATGGTCCGGTGAAAGACCATACTCACCTGGGGCGGCTATCCTGCGCTTGAGAAAGCTCGATTGGCGGGGAATTAACTTATAAGTATGCATAGATTTAAAGAAGACTCAAATGTGAAAACATCTGACTTTCAAGTCATTCGTCTCCTGCACCACCAGCAAAGTGAGTTCATAGCTTCTTAACTTTGCTGAGTTTGCTTGTCTAGTGAAAGGACATTTTCTTGCGCATGAGAGATATAAGAAGCACACCTATTTAAGAAGCAATCCAATTTAAAATGTGTATCATTAGATGACAGTAATTTAAGTGCAGCCTCATTAGAAATATTAAGCAAATGTAAATGTGTAAAATGTTGATCAGTTTAAAATATGAACTGACTAGTAATTGCAGTGTTGAATTGCACCATCAGAACCGTGTATTTGACCAGTCTCGCACATCCTTACTTCACAACTCTCTTTTGGTGCCCCTCTGTGGACATTTCACCCTGTAAATGGAGCGCACACATGCTGCTTTGGCTACCGCAGGCAGTGTTTCACATTTCAGTAAACCGATTTCAGATAAAGAAAAGTCAGCCGACCAAGATCAGTCTGCTTTATCAGATATGCCCTGCTCAGGGTGTAGGGAGCAGTGAACACATTATAAGGAACAGTGAATCAGAGAAGAGAAGCAGTTTGTCAGTGTTCAATCCTGTCCTGTCAAGAGGAAAACAACACAACACCCTTCTCAACTATTCGTTTTCATTCAGCATTTAACACCGGGCCGGACCACCGGGCTGGTGCCCGGGGGCCTCCGACCTGTAGGGGGCCTCCAAGACCCCACTAACTGTGTGGCCTCATCCTTTTTTTATTTTTTTTTATTTAAAATTAAAATAAAATGAATTAATGAGTGTGTGTTTGTGTGTATGTGTGTTAACAATAATTTATTTGAACACAAAGTATCATGATCAGTTGAATCAGTGTCGGCTGTGTCTGATGATGACAATGAGTCAGGTTACCGCGGAAACTGTTAATAGCGGCCAGACCGGCGGTAGAAGATAGTGTGAAAAAAAGAGAATTGAGGACATCGAAAAAACAAACAACATGGGTAAAAAACGGTGGAGCCACAAAATGGAAAGCTAAAAGGGAGAAGGATAGCGGAGAGGAATAATTAGGAGAAATATTCCAACCATCTCCACTTTTTTCAAAAGTCAGCTCGACACAAATAAAGAGTCTGGCGACGCCTGCGGTGATGCTAGTAAAGAGGAGTTTAGCACAACATCCAGACTTGCTATTTCAGATGAACCTGAGCACCAGCACAAGACAGAGAACCACAGCCCGGCTGGAGTGACAGACACCTGTTCAAGTGAGACCCGGCGGTGATGGGTAGGTTAACGTACATTACCAGTTTGACAGCCTCAAAATGTAGGTCTATCTATTACTTTCCCCCTTATTAAAAACCCTGATTATTATAATGCCCGGATCGGCGCCGAAGCCTTCCGAATCTGCTTGCCCACCTAAATAAATATTTTTCTGATTTAGCTAGAGTCCAGCACCCGCATTATGATAAGCTGCTTTTAGATCATGTAACGTTGTTGTATTAATGTTGACTTAATGTAGAGTCATTCTCTAGTTCAGGGCACTTTCACGTAATATTTCACATAATATTTTAAAAGTATCCTATATCTTTCGTCTTTTTCCGTCAGTTCACTGCAGAGAAGTATCGCTTTGTTGTTTTTAATATTTTTAGACCCTTCCTCTGATTAACCCTCTGGGATCGACGGACACGCCGGCGCCTCCTGCTGGATATTTTCGTCATTACTCCATCATTTCTGGTATACAGATAAGTGTAAGACATCATTAGAGACTATAAAGGGTCTACTTTTATTTGTGTCTCTCACAATAACAACAAAATCTTGTGCTTTTGTAAAATAAAGAAAATTAAAAGGGTGAGCTTTCAGACATCTGTCTCCACGAGCATATTTCTGAACATTTCTCCAAGATTTTGTGCCCAGGGGCCTCAGCTTTCAAAATCCATGATAGTGTGTGTGTGTGTGTGAGTGTGTGTTTGTGTATGTGTATGTGTGAGTGTGTGTGTGTGTGTGTGTGTGTGTGTGTGTGTGTGTATGAGTGTGGTTTTGGCAGTTTTGGGCACACGGTCCAGACCTCCTCAGAAACCCTGGCTGATGGAGGAGGTGTTCAGGCTGGCTGAGAAAAAGCGACAGGCCCACTCTCATCGTCTACAGCATCCCACGTCAGAGAATGAGGAGGCTTACCGCAGCCTTCGCTCGGAGGTTCGGAGAGCCGTGAGGCGCTGCAAGGTTGGTTGGTGGTCGCGGGTTGCTGAGGAGATGGAGTCTGCCTCGGTGGCCCGCGATCACAAATCGCTCTTTAATTCCATCAAAAAGGTTACTTGCAGCGCCACACCTATTACCATCATTAGGGGAAAAAACGGTGATCCAATCTCCGACCCCCAGAAACAGGTTTGCAGATTTGCTGAGCATTTCTGTGAGGTCCTGGGGGAGGGGAAGTCCCTGAGCCTGGAAAACATTGTGGGACAAAGTGGGGATGACCCTGCTGGGGCTGTGGTGCCACAAATATTGGAGGAAGAAGTCGCTCCCTGTGGGTGGCTGGCTGAGGTGCCATCTTTGGAGGAAGTACTGAAGGCGATCCGGAGACTGAGACCAGGAAAGGCACCGGGCAGAGATGATCTCCCCAGTGAAATGCTGAGGGAGGGTGGTGTTTGTGCACACACTGCCCTACATGACATCATAACAACAGTCTGGACCACTGGGCGGGTTCTGCAGGATTGGAAGGATGCCCTGGTGGTCCCTCTCTTTAAAAAGGGGGACCGCTCAGATTGTAATAACTATACGGGCATCTCACTCCTCAGTGTGCTGGGAAAGGTCCTGGCAAGGATTATTCAACATCGACTTGCCAGGCACGCTGAGGAGAGACTTGCGGAGCCCCAGTGTGGTTTCAGGAAGGGGCGGTCTTGCACGGATGCCATATTCTCTGTCTGTCTGCTACAGCAGAGGTGTAGGGAATTCCAGAAAGACCTACATCTCTGCTTTGTTGACCTGGTCAAGGCCTATGATACCTTCAGTAGGCCTGGGCTCTGGGTTGTTCTTCGTGCTTTCGGAGTCCCAGACCCACTGCTCGCGATCATTAAGGACCTTCATGATGGTGAGCGGGCCTGGGTAAAACTACGTGGTCAGGAGTTGGAGCCATTCCCTGTTCACCTGGGAGTGCGACAGGGATGTCCTCTGGCTCCCACATTAATTAATATCTATTTCGACCGCGTGGTTCGTGAAGCCTTCGATGACTGTACTGGAGGAATTTCCATCTGGTATAGATATAATGGGAGGTTGATCGACGCCTGGGTGCGGTCAAGGGATGGCTCCCTATTGGTCAACCACATTATGTATGCTGATGATCTGGTAATTGCTGCTCACTCAGAGGAGGAATTGGGGGCGCTGCTGTTGAACCTGGAGCTTGCCACCAAGAGATGGGGCCTTACCATCAGCCCAACCAAAACAAAGCACCTTCCTGGGCATTATGTACCATCGGACACTACACCCCCACAGCTCCCAATTGGTGATGAGGCAGTTGTGGAGAGAGTGTAGTGTTTTCCATACCTGGGAAGTGTGCTTATGACCAGCTCCGGTTTGACAGCAGAGGTCTCACTCCGAATCAGTCGAGCGGCATTATCTTTTCATCGGTTGCGTAACGCTGTGTGGAAGCTACCCGGTTTGTCGCTCCGCATGAAGCTTCAGGTATTCTCGGCCAAGGTCATTCCCTCCCTTCTCTATGCTTGCGAAACCTGGACCCCCCTAATGGAACATCATCACCGATTAGAAACATTTAGGCTGGCCTGCCTAAGATCTATCCTGGGTTTAACCAGGCTGGATTGTGTGAGGAGCTCACAAATCTTTGAAAGATGTGGACAAAGTCCCATCGGTGAGCTCCTACGGCAGGCAAGGTTGCGTTGGCTGGGTCATGTAGCCTGCATGCCTGGCCACCGCATGCCTAAACAGATTCTGTTCGGCCGGATAGAGGGGGCTAAGCGGGCGCAGCACGGGCTGGAGAAGAGATGGAGTGATGTGGTACAGGGGGATGTGGAGCTGAGTGGACTTGCCAATGACTGGTACCAGCGGTGTCAAGATCGGCCTCTTTGGAGGAGGCTTGTGAAGGACGCTGCTGGCCAGTTGGAGGCAGTCGCCCTCCAACAACAACGGAGGGCAGAGGAGCGACGCTCACAACAACGAGTAGAGCACAGGGTGGCTAAACCACAGCAAGTTGGCACGGTAGGGGGCACAGGTGGTGCATCAGCCAGTCATCTCAGTCATTCGACCCATGTCACCTGTTGGATCTGTCCCGTGACCTCCTGCCAGCGGGCGTTCGACACTTCACGTGGCCTTAACGTGCACATAGCCTGGCACAAGTGTCGTGGTGACGTCATCGCCACTTAGTGGCGAATGGTGGTTGTTGTTGTTGTGTATGAGTGTGTGAGTGTTTGTGTGTTTGTGTATGTGTGTGTGTTTGAGTGTGTGACTATGTGTTTGTGAGTGTGTGTGTGTTTGTGTGAGTGTGTGTGTTTGAGTGTGTGTGTGTGCCTTCCACTAACATTCAGAAGAGCAATGTTAAACTAACACCTCTGTTGTCACAATCCTCACAGCATATACACACACTCATTCATCAACCTGACACACACACACACACACACACACACACACACACACACACACACACACACACACACGCACACACACAGAAAGGCATGTTTTCACTCGCTAGTGTGTGTGTGTGTGTGTGTGTGTTGAGCTGAAGCAACTAGCGATTACACTGCAGCTCTTTCTACCTCTGTTATCTCTCTCTCTCTCTCTCTCTCTCTCTCTCTCTCTCGTGCGCATGTGCGGTGTGACTGTGGGGAGCGTGTGTTTGGAGTGAGCGTGTAGTTGCTGTGTGAGGTACGAGTGTTTTTTTCTCTATCTCTTCTCTTTTCTTTATTTAGTTGTCATTCTTTAGTTACAGTTTGTGGTTTTCTTTTCTTTTTTTGTGGAGATTTATCTTTGTAAAAAGGAAAGTAAGTGTTGTGTCTTAGCCTGGGTGTCAGCCCCCGCTTGTCGGGAGCATGGCTGCCCCAGGCAGCGGGAGTTTTAACTCCCTGACAAGGCGTCATGGTGTCAAAATAGATTCTGCTGCTGGTGTGGAGGGATGCAGTTTAGCGGTGGGAGAAGTAGTTGGTTGTGAGAACATTGTATCGGCGTCCCGTATGAACAGCGCTGTTGTTGTATTTGTGAAGACTGTTGATCTAGCAAATGAGTTAGTGCAAAACGGTGTTGTGATTAACGGTATTTTTACACCAGTGCTGCCGTTGTCTACACCTTCAAAAAAGGTGACGTTATCTAACGTGCCACCATTCATCCCAAACGAAGTCTTGATCAAAATGCTTGCCCGCTATGGTAAAATAGTTTCTCCGATTAAGATGATTCCGATTGGTACCAAATCCCTCTGTTAAAACACGTTGTGTCTTTTAGGCGATACGTTTATATGATCCTGCAGGACAACCTTGACGAACTAGATTTGTCGCTTAATTTTAGATTTGAGGATTTTAACTACGTTATCTTTGCCACTACGAACAACATGAAGTGTTTCAACTGTGGCGAGATGGGGCACTTGATCCGTGCGTGCCCAAGTAACGGTAGACAAGATAGGCCAAATGAGGGACCTGTACAGGTGGTAAATGACGGAGATGCTGTGAATGTTACCGAAAATCAGAGCGTTGTTGCGACTGTCACTGATAATGAGGTAGCTGGACCAAGTTCAGTGCAGACAGCAGCTGCTGTGATTGTTGCTGAGGCAGTGGATGTAGAGCAGGTAGTTCGCTCTGAGGAAGATGAAGCTATGATGGTTACTGTGGGCGAAGAGAATAAAGTGGAGAATGGAGACGCTGTTGCTGATGCCGCGGACATTCTTTCTGTTAATGATGATGAAGCTGCGATAATGACTGAGCTGGATGAATGTGTTTTTAAGACGCCACAGAAGCGAAGTTTAGGGCAACGTCCTACAAAACGGCAAGCGAAAAGAGGTTTCAGTTGTGATCTGAGTCAAACGGACACTGAAAGTGAAAGTGATCTCTCGGATTTTAGTGTTACGTGCAGTTTGCCACTAAGTGGTTTTTCTAATAGGGATTACAGTGCGGAGGATATCAAATCCTTTTTAAAGATAACAAAGAATGCAAGGAATGTCCGTATTGAAGAGTACTTTCCTGATGTTATACAGTTCATTGACAAAGCAAAAGTTTATAGGAGTGAAGGGTGCTTTAGCAATGTAGAAGTATTTCGTCTGAAGAAAATACTTGCTAAACTTAATGTTCAACTAGGGTCCAATACTAGTAAGGAAAAATGAAAAGTACATTCATGTTGGCTTTTTATTTGAGTCTAATTGTTTTTTTGCTTTCTTCATTTATGGGAGAAATATGCATTGCTTCTCTGAATGTTAATGGAGCAAGAGAGGGGAAAAAACGTTTTTATCTTTTTGAAACCTTTAAACAGAAAAAGGTTGATGTTTTATTTGCTCAAGAGACTCATAGTGATGAGATAAACGCAAGTGATTGGGCAAGAGAGTTTGATGGATTATCTCTTCTTAGTCATTTGAGCTCCACCAGTGGAGGCGTTGCTATTTTGTTTTCCAAAGGTTTTATTCCTCTTTCATATCATGTGGAAGAGATCATAAAAGGCAGACTTTTAAAAGTCAGAGCTCAGTTTGAGAATTGTTTTTTGTATTTATTTCTGTATATGTTCCTACCAGGACAGTTGAAAGAATGTGTTTTTTAGATACTTTGAGTCAGGTTTTAGCAAACTGTAACACAGAGGATGTTCTGATTTTAGGGGGATTTTAATTGCACAGAATGTTTCTGTGACAGAAATCATGTAGAGCCGCATATGCCATCACAAAAGAGGCTTATCGAAATGATGAAGTCTAATGAGATTTTTGATGTATGGAGGAATTTTAATCTCACTCAGAGGCAGTATACTTGGGTTCATGTTCGAGATAATTTAATATCCCTAGCGAGGTTGGACAGATTTTATGGCCATAAACACCAACTTAATATGTTCAGGGGTTGCTCTATCATCCCAGTTGGTTTTTCTGATCACAGTCTAGTTAAGTGTGCTGTGACAGTGAGTTCTGTTAAACCAAAAAGTGCTTATTGGCACTTGAATAATAACCTGTTGTGTGACCATTTTTTTCAAGGTCTTCTTAAGGAATTTTGGGTTGACTTTAGATCCCAGAAATCATCCTTTCAATCTATCCAGCAGTGGTGGGATTTTGCTAAGATACAAGTTAGACAGTTGAGTCAACTTTATACCTTCAATGTCACAAGAGACAGAAACATTGAGATTGAAATGTTAGAAAAGGAACTAAATAATTTGCAAGAACTTGCTAATATCACCGGTGATTTGGCCATTATTAAGAGTTTTAGACAAAAAAGAGCTTTTTAAATGACCTTTTGGATGTAACCACACAAGGAGCACTGGTCAGGTCAAGATTTCAGAACATAGAGCTGATGGATGCACCTTCTAAGTTCTTCTTTAATTTAGAAAAAAAGAATGGGCAAAAAAAGCTTATTCACTCTCTACGCTCCGAGTCTGGAGTTCTGTTGTCAGACCCCTCTGAGATCAGAAACAGGGCAGTTTGCTTCTACAGAAAATTGTATGAGAGTGAATTAACTCATGTTGAAACAGATGTGAGTTTTTTTGCTAACTTACCTCAAGTTCCTGATGAAATCAACGCTGAACTTTGTAAAGCTATAACACTAGTAGAACTAGAAAAGGCACTTAAAAACATGGAGGGTGGTAAAGCACCGGGAATCGACGGGCTACCAGTCGAATTTTACAAAACGTTTTGGACAGAGGTTAGCCCGGATTTACTGCAGGTTTTAAATGAAAGTCTAGTTAATGGGCAGCTACCTCGAAGTTGTAGAAGGGCAGTCCTCACTCTTCTACCAAAGAAAGGTGATCTAAATGAGATCAAAAACTGGAGACCTGTGAGCTTGTTGTGCTCTGACTACAAATTACTATCTAAAGTTCTAGCAAATAGACTAAGTGAAGTTCTTGGCCGAATTATTCATCCCGACCAGTCTTATTGTGTTCCTGGGAGACGAATCTCTGACAATATCTCCTTTATTAGGGATATTTTGGATATTGGCAAAAATCTAAAATTAGACTTTGGTTTACTGTCCATTGACCAAGAAAAAGCTTTCGACAGAGTGGAACACACGTATTTATGGAATGTTTTAACAGCTTTTGGTTTTAGTAATGTTTTTATCTCCTTGATAAAAGTGTTGTACAATGATGTTGAAAGCGTCTTGAAACTTAATGGAAACTTGTGTGCCCCTTTTAGAGTTTTTAGAGGAATCAGGCAAGGCTGTGCCTTGTCTGGTATGCTATATACATTAGCTATAGAGCCCCTCTTAAACAAAATTAGAGCAAATTTGCATGGTTTACATGTCCCAAGGTGTACTCATGTTTTTAAGCTATCGGCATATGCTGATGATGTTGTTGTTTTAATTAATGGACAAAGAGATATAAATGTTTTGTTGGGAATTCTGAATGATTTTAAAAAGATTTCTGCCACAAAAGTTAATTGGTCAAAGAGTGAAGCAATATTGGTGGGTAATTGGGCCAATATGGAGCCAAGGCTCCCAGAAGGTTTATCTTGGATCAAGGATGGCTTTAAATACTTGGGAGTGTATCTAGGGGACAGAATATTCATGCAAAAGAATTTCGAAGGAATTGTCGAGAAGTTTAAGGGTCAGCCTCAACAAGTGGCTTTTTTACTCCCTAAAATGTCCTATAAGGGACGAATCTTGATTATTAACAACTTAATTGCTTCTACTCTTTGGCACCGATTAATTTACGTGGATCCTCCACGAGATATATTACCAAAGTTACAGTCAATTTTAGTTGATTTCTTTTGGGACAAAATGCATTGGGTACTGAAAGCTGTTCTGTATTTACCTAAAGAGGAAGGGGACATGGCCTAATTCATATACAGAGCAGAATAGCAGCTTTCAGGGTTCAATTAGCTCAAAGACTCTTGACTGGACCAATAGACTCAAGCTGGAAATTCGCTGCTTAGCGTCATTCTGAGGAATTTCAGAAATCTGGACTTTGACAGATCTTTATTTTTGTTGAACCCACAAAAAATGGATCTGTCTAAAATGCCCACCTTTTACCAGAACCTTTTTAAAGTTTGGTCTTTGTTTAAGGTACAGAAGCTAAGCACCACAAGCTCTTTGTACTGGTTACTGCAGGAACCTCTGATTCTTGGGTCACGTTTGGACTTATCCAGCGAAAAGTCCTTTCCTGCAATTTCTGATATTCTTATCAGAACCAGGTTGTTGACACTTGGACATTTGCTTGATCTGGCTGGACCGGCTTTCGAGGATATCGATATAGTTGCTGGACATTTGGGGGTAAAGTCAAAGGCGTCACGGCCAAGCTACTTGAGGGGTGGAAGTCAGCACTTACGTCAGAGGAACTCATGCTACTGGGGGAATGCACTGAAGGCTCGGTTGCCCCAAATTGCGGTGACCCCTTTCCTGATCTGTACCTATTGGCTGACTTTGGAGAATGTGAAAGTGTTTTTTGCAAACCAACACATTGATGTTAATGGGTTCGAACCCAGTGTCTGGAAAACTCCTGTACAAAAACTGTGTCAAAATTCTGAACAAACAGTCTTTCAACAAAAGAGTCGACACGCCTTGGCGCTCTGTCCTCCATCTGGGAGAAAGTATTAAACCAGAATGGAGAGCATTGTACAAATCACCTTTGCCCAAAAAGGTTGGGGACTTACAGTGGAGAATCCTGCATGGCGCTATTGCGGTGAATGCACTTGTTTCAGTTTTAAACCCTGGTACTAGTGACGAATGTCCATTTTGCTTTCAGAGAGAAAATGTTTTTCATGCCTTTCTGCATTGTAACAGACTTTTACCGTTATTTCAGGTTTTAGAGAGTTTATTTGATCATTTTGACGAGATTTTCACTTTGGAAATGTTTATTTGTGGTTTTAAATTTACTCGGAGTCGTCGATTTTGTTGCCAACTACTGAACTTTCTATTAGGGCAGGCAAAAAAGGCTATTTATGACACTCGGAAGATAAAAATTGAACGAAATTCAAGCATCAATTTACCTATTATGTTTTTTAACCTTGTGAAATCTAGAGTCTTAATTGACTTTCAATATTATAAGTCTATGGGGGATCTTATGTCATTTGAGTTGATTTGGTGCTATAAGGGAGCTCTGTGTGAAGTTATTAACGAGAGTTTACATTTTGTACATGCTTTAGAATGATAGTGTGAAAATATTGCTTTTTTACTTGTTTTTTTGTTATGAATTGAATGTGTATAGTACTTTCCTTTTAGGTAGGAACTGATTGTGTTTGTCCCGGAAAATTGTAATAAAGGTGTGTTGAAAATTCAAAAATTCTCTCTCTCTCTCTCTCTCTCTCTGTCTCTCTCTCTCTCTCTCTCTACATTCAGACGCGTGTCACGCCCGGTAAAGTCAGTCGCGCGAGCAGGTGCTCAGAGTAACGGCTGGACCCATCTCTTGCGCTCCTTACTCAGTGTGACGCTCGCTTGCTCGCTCAGTGCAATGGACGCATCGGCGCGGCGGTGAGCGGGGCGTCAGTCTGTCATGCGGCGGTGTGAGACTTTACTGCTCATCATCATCCTGACGGCGGGTGAGGGACACACACACACTATCATCATTTTTATTTCAAATGATTAACCTACTGTAATTAACCTAACTAACCTAATGTAATTCAAATGGATTGAAACCTCGTTTTAATTTGACTGACAATTCATTGTTTCAGTGCTTAATTTTACATTCATTTAACGAAAGATCAGAAGAAAAGACTTAAAATTCAGCATTGTTTAAATAGTATTAATGAAGATTAAATTCTGTCACATTTAAATCCACGTGACACGTGACAAATGATTGATTACTTTAATAGTTTATAAATTTTATCACATTTTATGAATAAAGTTCGTTCAGTCGATTTAACAGGGAGAGATGAAGAGATCTGCGAAGGATGCAAAAATTATTGGATGCTAAAAATTCCTAATATTGAAACTTAAGTTGCTCTTAATTTTTTAATTCCTAATTTTAAACGGTTTTCACTTGTTTTATAAATGTATTCAGAATGTGATATTATATTATCTTCTCAAATCATCTGATACATGTAAAAATCTCTTTCACAGGAATCAAACTGTCTATTTATACAAATAATCAAGGGAAATGTTGAATAATAAGAAACTAAATGTATTTATAAAGACCTTAAATTCAGAAACTAAACTCCACTGAATGGGCACAATCTCATCTTCCTCTTTTTTATTAAAATGTATGTATATATATATATATATTAGATTATTTTGCTGTTTTATTCCTATACCACTTGAATTATTGCTTTTATGAAGGTAAAAAAACCCCATTATTATTAGTTCAAAATACTTGAGAAACTAATCAAGCACATGCATTGTTTAAGATAAAAGACTTTCAAAATGTAAAAGAGGTGATTAATTACAGATCTCATGCTTTTTTATTCTAGCTTCTAAATTTTTATTCAAAAGTATCTCAAAAAAGAAATATGTGTTACAAATGGAGTGAAACTTATTAATGAAGTGTAGAAACTATTATGTTAATTTTATTGCAGACATATTTTACTTATCAGTGTTTTAATAGCAACCACAAAATTAATTATACCAGTTTTATTTTTCTATAAACCCCAATTCTGAAAATGTTGGGTCAGGATGAAAAATGCTAATAAAAACAAAAAGTAGTGATTTGTAAATTATATATTCACCCTTTTCTATATTGATGCACTACAACTAAATATTATATTATGTTTTACCTTGTGAATTTCATTGTTTTTATATACAGTAATTTCAAATCAGATGATTGAAACACACTCCAAAAAAGTTGGGACAATCGAGTGTTTACCTCTGTGTAAAGAGCAGAGGTAAACTCCTCCAAGTTTACGCTGCTCCAAAATTGGTCTGCATTAATGGTGCCCTCACTGATGTGGGAGTTATCCATGCCATGGGCACAGACACACCCCTGGCCTATACTGACACTGACTTTTGGACCTGACACTCTTTGGCCAGGAGGACACATTGGCTGTGTTTTTCAAAAACTATTTTAAATGTAGACTCATCAGACCAAAAAACACTGTTCCACTGTTCTACTTTCAATCTCAGATGAGACGTTGAAACGGGCAGCACGGCTGCCCATTTGCTTTTGCGCTGCAGCTCCATGACACCTGCGGGAAATGGTTGCTGGTGGGGAGAACCCGCAGCGTCTTGGAAGTCGTCGATCTGGTGGAACTTCCCCGAGGTATAGCCGAGTAGGTCCAGTGCCACTACCCAGCATTGCTGTAGTAAACCGTCCAGTTGGCAGAGGAATACATGGCAGCATTTCCAGGATGCGGCAAAGCTTTCTCTCCACGCCCTGTGTCTCATACCCCCCCTCCCATCCCCCTCAGCCCCGCCCAGTTCCGACTCCTCTGAGGTGGGGAGAAGCACTGCCCAAACCCCACCCCCGGCCAGAGGACCCTTCCCCTTGTCTGTCCTTCCTTCTCCCCCTGTCTCCCTCCGCTATCCCTCCCAGGTTGGCGAGATCACCCCCACAAATGCGGAAGGAAGACTTGGGCCGGTATGTTAGAGCTGTGAGGAAACCAGACACAGCCAGGAGCGGGGTCCAGTGATGGAGGTGGGGACACTGGCTGCCTCCGATTGGGCAAGCACTAGAAAGTCAATGCCGACTGTACAACAGGGGCACTCGACTACAGGAATTCACACAGGGAGATACAGTGCTTGTATTGCTGCCCACCTTGTGCTCAAAATTACTTGACAAGCGGCAAGCACACTTTGAGGTCACATGATGAGTTGGAGATCTCGATTATGATACGGATAGGGGAGGAGCACGTCAAATCTGCCACCTCAACCTCCTCAAACCATGGAGGGAGGTGGTGCCTGTAGCCTTGGCGACGGTAGTTCCAGAGAGGGCGAAGCTTGGGCCGGAGGTATCTCCCAAATCAAGTTAATTTACCCTGGTCCCTTGTAGTGATGACCTCTCACTGTCTCAGCTTACAGACATCACCATGTTGCAAGAACAATTTGTTCTGACGCATCACCTGGGTCGTAATTATCTCTAACACCTGTCGGAGGGAGACCTGATAAAGCACGAGCATAAGTGGGGGGAGAGAGTGACCCGCAAACCAACAATCAAACACAGAGTGTGTTTTCCCCATTATTTCAGAATGATTTATTTGTTTTGATGGTTACCTTCAATTGTCTAAAAAAGACATGAATTTTTTGAAGCGTGTTGTGATCATCTGATTTTAAATTACAATTTAATATAATTTACAAATCACTTTTTTTGTTTTTATTAGCTTTTTTCATATTGTCCCAACTTTTTCAAAATTGGGATTGTAGTTCACAGTCCTTTGACTGTGTGCATGTGTGTGTGTGTTTTTGCAGGTGTGAGCACGGCGCTACAGATTCAGTGTTATCAGTGTGAAGATCGTCATGATGACTGCTCGTCTCCAGAGTTCATCGTGAACTGTACAGTGAACGTTCAAGACATGTGTCAGAAGGAAGTGCTCGTCATGGAGAATGGTAAGAACCGGATATCAACTGAACTTCACAGATCACATGACTATTCTCAGCCAATAATTTATACTGCTTCCAAAACTGTGTACTGGAACAGTATGTACTGTATTTGATGAAGGACACACCTATCTGCTGGTTCAACAGTATGTTCTTTAGGTATGCATGTGAGTAGTATGAATAGATTTCAGACATACTTCATCCAGGGATGTGAGAACTGACCCATGACCTGCATATATGATGTAAGAACAACAACCGCAAAAACTATCTGCTCAGGTTTTGTTAAGCACAAGGAACAAATATATTGGTATATGGAGCACTTACAGATAAGAAGAGATGTCTGACTCATAGTTCAATGGCGTCCCTTTAAATCCAGTGTTTTGAAGATGACGTCTCCTCGGCTCCCGAGGGATAATGGGATCATTAAGTGTCCAGTCGATCCACACTTCAGAATCTCACCGGATAATAATAGGTCATCCAGGTACTTCTCTCATACTGCTTCATAAATACTGTGGATTTGGACGTACTACTCCATTGGGATACTGTTTTTGGCATACTATTTAGTAGAGACGTATGGATATTTGGATGCAACAATAATGTCCCTGATGTCTATCAACCGTGTTCAGAGTGTTACAACAGAAAATCACCGTTTGTGGATACCGCAGATCTGCATTCCCGCTCGACCCCACCGGGATTACATTTTCAAATTGAAGATGGGAGTGGAAAAAATAAGAAATCTTCTTGGTTACAAATGTAACCTCTATTCCCTGATGGAGGGAATGAGACATTGTGTTGGTGTAGTGACACTAGGGGTTCGATCTTGAGAGCTCCAATCACCTTTGCTTTATTTAGAAAAGGCCAATGAAAATTGGCGATATGAATTTGCATGCCACTCTCCACCCCGGACATATGGGTATAAAAGTATATGGCATGCACCACTCATTCAGATTTGTGCTGAGGAGCCGAGAGATCATCCCGGCCATGTCAGTGGTAAGTTCAGCACTGCAGCAGGAGGGACACAATGTCTCATTCCCTCCATCAGGGAACAGAGGTTACATTTGTATCCAAGATGTTCCCTGTCTGTCATTCACTTCACATTGTGTCGATGTAGTGACACAAGGGTTCCTATACGAAACACCGCAGGTGCTGAGCCTTGTCACGATGTACAGAGGAGAGGACACAGGTAAGCTGCTGTGTGCCTCGCAGCAAGCGCTTGACCACATTGAGACATTACTGCGAGTTAGGTAAGGCTCCCTGATCCCATTAAGGGTGGGAGGAGGCACTTACCGAGGAGGCTACAGGCGGTGGCCTTTCCTAATTTTTGTATTAAGCAATTTCCCACTGAGCACCTGCTAGAATAGCACTGGGGAAGTGCTGTTCCCTCTCCAGGAGGAAAGCACTACAGAGACCACATCCTACCGGAGGGAGTTTAACATATGGAGAATACCTCACATAGACTTACTAATGGGGAAGTTCACATATGGAATAAAGCCACTAGGAGGACCATATCTACGGATAGGGTACACAGCAACAGTGGCCGAGGAAGAGAGAAGCACTGTCGAGGGGAAACCAAACAGTGGATACACATCATACAGGATTACTGAGGGGGAATCTTCACATATGGAGCACTGAGCCCAAGTATGCGGGCTCTCCTGAAATGGGGCATACCACGAGTACTGAGCCTGGTGGTGTTACTCCGCAGAGTTCGTCACCGTATAGTGCTTAAGAAATTAAGAGAGGCGTCCAGTGTTCACTGGTAGTGGGGAACTGTTGTGGACAAAATAGTGCACATTATCACCTAGAAAGGGGAAAGGCGCAAATCCAAGCGATACATCCGACTGGCTGCCTGGCCTACCTGTTGTTGCCCTGTAACACTCGGTTTGAAACCGGTTCTATGTGGAGGTTGTAGAATCTCGCAAATATATTGGGTGTAGCTCAACCCACTGCTCTGCAAATATCTGTTAGAGAGGCACCACTCGTCAGGAGGACTCAATACCTCTAGTGGAGTGCGCCTGGACTCCCAAGGGGCATGGCAGGTCTTGTGATTGGTAAGCCAAGGAAATGGCATCCACAATCCAATGGGCCAGCCTCTGTTTGGAGACAGCTTTCCCTTTCTGCTGTCCTCCAAAACAGACAAAGAGCTTCTCAGAGCGTCTTAAGCTCTGCATGTGGTCCAGATAGATGCACAGGGCACGAACTGGACACAGCAACGACAAGGCTGGGTCTTCATGGAGCGCTTGAAGGTTCTCCACTTTACCCTGAAAAGGAGTGGTGCTAACTTTGGGCACGTAACCAGGCCGGGGTTAGGGTTAGGAATGATTAGGTGACAGAGAGCGCCTGTAGGACCCCAACCCTCTTTAAAGAAGTGTGTAGGACCACAGAGAGATCCCAAGATGGAATCAGGAGCGGTCTAGGAGGATTCAATATCCTCATGCCCTTGAGGAACCTGGTGATCAGATTGTGCTGTTGTGAGGGTCTCTCATCCAGCGTATCGTGATATGCTGCTATAGCAGCCACGTACACCTTCAGGGTGGAGGGAGACAGCCATCTCTCCAGCCCCTCCTATAACAACTCGACCGCGCATCTCTGTGGATCTTCCCCGCGGTAAGAACAGCAATTTGCGAAGAGACACCACTTCAGAGCATAGAGCCGCCTCGTAGAGTGCTAGGAGCCAGACGTGGAGGTTCCAGAGGTCCGGTCGCAGGTGGGTTAGGTTAGGCAAGGCCCCAATTACCTCGCCGAGCTCTACCAAGGTTCTAATGTTCTAATTCGAGGTTAGAGTTCTAATGGTTCCACAAAATTTCTAATATCTTCATCAGTAGATAAAGATGTGGAACTTTAAAGATCAAGATATAATTCTTTAAAAGCATTATTAATATCAATGGCCGAAGGTAAATATTTCAACACCTATTTCACTCAGGGAATGGTAGAAATTGGTAGAAAATCTCTGCTTTATATATCTAGCCAAATGCTTCCCTACTTTGTCCCCCATATTGAAAAAAGTATTAGTCTTGCCCTGAATAGCTGTAACTCCACATTCCATGACAAAATAGTATTATATCTGTATTTCAATTGGGTCAGTTCTCTGAGGCAAAACATACTCCAGCCGCTAGCGGAACCAGCACATTATGTGTAGTCTTTGTAAAGTGGACATAATAGAAATGTAAATTTGAGTAAATTTGATATAGTATTTTCACTATAGTTTATATTATGATGATATTATTATATTATATTATGTTAAAGATGACTGTTATCGATGTGTGTGTGTGTGTGTGTGTGTCCAGGAGTTCACTACAGGAAGTCATGTGCGTCGTCAGGGGCATGTCTGATCGCATCATCAGGATATCAGCAGTTCTGTACAGGGAAACTGAACTCTGTCTGTATCTCCTGCTGCAACACGCCACTCTGCAACGGCCCGCGACACAAACGCAGAGCGCTTTCCTCTGCCCGCTCGCTGCACATGCTCATGCCCACCATACCACTGATCGCTGCTGTCCACAGCTTCCTGTCATATTCACACTGATACACTATGCTTCTGTCTGTCTCATTTCATCCTCGTTTGTCTGATGTAAATAATAATTTGAGTTTTAAACTCATTTAAACTTTTCTGCTGTGAGATTCCATATGTATGTATGTGTGTATGTGTGTGTATGTGTGTGTGTGTGTGTGAATGAAGGGGCCGGCTCCTGAGTTTGTGCGCTCGAGACAAGATCATGAAATTAAGCTCCACCGGTGCAAAAATAGTCCTTAAACATCGGTCGGACCACTATTTTTAAGAGAAAGCACTAAAAACTAGAAAAATGAATTGACAAATGTGAACCTTTTTCCCCACATAATGTTTTAGATCAAGGGTCTTCAACAGGGGGTCCGCAAATTATTGTTTGATCCACCACTGGTGGCATTTTTAATAATCATTCACTCGCACATGAGCGACAACGAGAGACAAGAGTGTGAATTATCGACATGTTGAAGACCTTTGCAGCTGCATGCCAAATCTTAAAGTGTGTCTTAACAGCCTAGTCAGCAGAAGCGCGCAGCCCGGACAAACCCTTCTCAACCAGCGCTCATCACGAGCCACTCAAGCGTGACACACATCAGGTTCAGCAGCACTGCAGTGAAGGGTCGTGTGAGTAAACGCGTCTGCTTTGAGTTGGTCGTGCTGAGCAGATGACACCCTTTTTCAGAACAATAGTGCACTTGCCTGGTGTAAATAAATAGCTAATGTTTAGATTCTAAAACTGGCATACGGGGTCCTTGACGTTCCACACACACAAGATGGTGACTCTCAAATCAACGTAATTAAAGGTGCACTCAGTCATTGTTTTCCTCTATGAAATCAACAGTAATATATGTATAAAATATATGTATATAATATATGTATAAAATTGATCACTCTCATGAGATGAAGACGCCATTTTTGTAACCTTATAAAAGTAGATTTATTCTGCATGGACATAGTCTGTCTGTCTGTCTGTTCTTTATTTTTGGAGATTTGGCACAAGGATTTACAGAGGAATCAAAATCAAAAATGTTGCAGAACCCTGCTGTACATCCTTGCTGAAAAGACCAGCTAAAACCAGCTTAAGCTGGTTGGCTAGTTTTAGCTGGTTGCCCAGCCTAGCCAGGCTGGTCAGTTAGCTGGTTTCAGAAAGGATTTGAACACTTTTTAGTTTGTCAGACTAGGAGACTAACTAAGACCACCCTGACCAGCCTGACCAGCTATAACCAGGCTGGGCGATAAGCTGGTTGGCTGGTTTTAGCAGGTCTTTTCAGCAGGGAAGCATTTAATGATTATTTCAATGGCTTTGCAATGTAAACATCATCATCATCATCTCTCTACCCACCATTAGATTAAAATATGAGTGTGTTTATTTTAGGTGTAATACCTGGTGATATAACGCACATTTTTGTTAGCTTTAAAAGGGATAAAAAAAAATCTCTCATCATTTCCTCACCCTCATGCCAGCTCAGATGTGTGTGACTTTCTTTATTCTACAGAACACAAATGAAGATTTTTAAAAGAATATTTCAGCTCTGTAGGTCCATACAATGCAAGTGAATGGTGACAAGAACTTTGAAACTCCAAAAAGCACATCAAGGCAGCATAAAATTAATCCATAAGACTCCAGTGGTTTAATTAATGTCTTTACTTTGGGTAAGAAACAGATCAATATTTAAGTCATTTTCACTATAATTGTTTACTTCCAGTCACTTTCTGAATCGCATCCATGAATGGAATCAGTTCACCGCCTCTCTCGTGATGTTGGGGTGCACAAGGGTGAATAAATGATAATAGAATATTCAATTTTAGTTGAAATATTCTATTCATTTTTTGGTAGTTAAATTATTTTGTAGTATGAGAAATGTATCATTAATAGTACAAAAGTGCCTCGATTGATATGAGATCATGGAAACTGCTTGAAATAGTTTTAGATGAAATAAAGGCTTTCACAGCACAGAAAACTGTCAAGAATGCTTTTCATGCTTATTTAGTGCAACAAAATCAATGTAAACAAATGAGGCAGAATTATGTGCAAAAGTTCATATAAGATCAGGAACAGCAATGTGAAAATGTATAAATAAAATGAATAATGTAAGTATGGCCTTTACATAGAAACAAAGCACCTGAAATTGAAACATAAGTAATAACGATCTATCATATTTTCATCATGTCAGCAAAGTTTCAGTTTCTTCTCAGATTAATCTTGAGAAAACTTGACAAACCTAATTCTTATTTTCAAAAATACTTTCAGCATTTCTGTCACATGTGAGTAAGGTATGGAATCTGTGAATAAAAACAGATGTAACACAGTTTAAACATACTGATGAAGATTACTATGTATTTTTTGTTTTACAGTGTGTTGCTGTCATTGTTGTAATTGTTGTCCCTTATTTCTTACCGTTATTGTTGTTTGTGTTTAACGATGAGGCGGAGATGGTCGATTGAAATGCAGTGAAACTTACTCACACCTCTTTATTATTAAAAAATAAATTTAGAACAGCATGATCACATCCTGCAGCTCACTGTAGATGATCAAAACGAACTCATTGAAAGTTCCAGGTTGTTAGTGTTGTTTATGGGTCGTTCCTGTTAAAATGACCTCAGAAACATAAAAGTATCCTACACTTTCTGTGTTATTTCTTTCATCCTGTCAGTCATAACACACAAACAAACACAGTACACAATGAGACGGATCTCTGTTATATGGGAGAACTGCTGAATATCAACTTGGAGAACACATACGTTTCAAAACAAAACTTGTTTATATGTTTTATAAACAAGGTTCAGGAGGAGCAATGTAATTTAATTTGACCAATCACATCGCCTGAGTGAGTGTATATAAACAGCCTCTTTCCTTTACATGGAATCAAATCTTCTGGTATTACACCCCCACCCATACTAGAAGATACTCGACCTCTCAGATACTCGACCTGTTCCCCTGATGATGAATTCTCCATTGCTCTGAACTCCCCACAACAGCTCGTCGAACCCAGGATCATCTCTGCTTCCCCCAATGCCGTTCCTCAACCTCCAGCAGCCAATCGAGGCTGCCAAATCTCATGCTCGGAGACCACTTTTCCACACAAACCATTCCTTCCGCCTCCAGCTTCCCCTCTACTCCTTTCTATCCATGGGCCACTGGAGCAGATTCCTGTGTGATTCCACTCCAGACCCATTTCCTTCTTTATTTATCCCCCTTCTATTCATCATTCTAACCCCAACTACATCGGAACAATTCCTTGCGCGAGGCTGACTCAGCAAGTGAATCTGGACCCAACCCTAAAAAAAGGTGAACCCTAACCCTAATTTAAAACATTCTACTAAACCCAAGTTGCACATAATGCGATCTCTTCTCTCTCCTTGGCCATCTAAACTTTGCTATGCGCATCATTCCCCAAGGCCACACTGTAGCCTCTTCAGTCCCCACCCTAAACAACACCGTGGTCCTGGACCAAGCATGCCAGGCTGACTTATATCTATGGTCAAGATTCTTTTTTCACTGGAATGGCATTTCCTTCTTTTACTATGATTTCATTTCCTCCCCCGCAACATCCAATTGTACACTGACTCAGCGCCACTGTCGGATTCGGAGGCTACTACCAAGGCTAATGTTTTGCATCCACCTGGCTCCCCAACATGACAAAAAAAAAACTCACTCAACACCTTCTATATCCCATCATGGAAACAACCTCTCTCTGGGGGTCAGGATGGACGTCAAAAGCATCCCGTTCTCCAGAATTGTCATCCCTTCTTAGGCGCCTAACCTGGATTTCCATCCATAACGAATTTATTATTAAAGCCAGGCACATTCCAGGCTCGCTGACTCCCTCTCTTGTTTTCTCTTTCAAAAATTCAGAGCCATGTCCCCAGAAGCAAACCCGACACCAACCTCAGTTCCTCCCTGTTTACACTTCCCTGGAATCCATTCTCCTAGCCGTTTCCCCCTGAACCCTATTGGGCTTTTGGGCTTTACTATCAAAGGGTACCTAAGTGACATTCATTTTTTCCACAAATTAATTTTCAGAGAAAATTCTCCCACAATAAACCATCCCCAGATCTCACTTCTCATCAAGGGCATCCACAAAGCCCAACCCCCCAGAAACGATACCAGACAACCACTCACCATTTATTTACTAACTTGTTGACTAAACACTCTTCATCAAGGCTACATTTCCCTAAACACATTAAAGACCCTAGACGCCATGTTCATCCTTCCATTCTTTGGCTTCCTCCATTGCTGGATTTGGGAGGTATAGGAAGAAGTCATTCTCATGACCCCCCGACATGGCTCTCGGATCTCACACTCCTCAAAGAGGCACCTCCTTGGTAAATTCCAAGGAATTGGAATTCCTTGGGAAGGTCCTTCCTTCTACCTGAGGAAGAAGGAGGAAGGTCCTTCCTTCTACCACTGTTCCACTTCCATGTGTAGCTGGTAAACCCATGTATTTGCCACATATTAACCTCCTCTGTTGGACAAGATGTGGTCTCCGCAAGGCCTTTTGGAATCTCAGGAGGCAAACAGATCTATCTGTGCTCTGCCGAACTGAGCCCAAATCAGCTGAACCACCAGAGGGTGGAGTTTCCACTCTCCGCTGAGCATTACCGCATCTGCTGTGGTGTTTAGGTGGCCCAGGATATGAGTGGCGTGCCGCAATCTCAGCCACTGCTGACTCCAAAGGAGGAGATGGCGGGCGAGAGCGAACACCGCCATGGCGATTTATATACGCTAGTGTCACTGTGTTGTCTAAGCTAATCAACACGTGCTTGCTGAGGATCAATGACAGAAATCTGTGCAGGGCAAGAAATACAGCCAGTAACTCTAGGCAGTTGATGTGCCAACCCAGGAGGGGCCCCATCCAGGAGCCAGCGGCAGTGTGCCCGTTGCACACGGCACCCCAGCCCAACTGGGAGGCGTCCGTAGTAACTATGATGCGTCTGAACACCTGCTGTAGGGGGACTCCTGTCCGTAGAAAACAGAGGTCTGTCTAAGGGCTGAATAAGTGATGGCAGGAAGGGGTGAGGGTCACACGGTATGTGCCTTGGCGCCATGCCCATCTTGGGACTCGAGTCTGAGGTCAGTGCTGAAGAAGTCTCATATGCATCAACCCAAGCGGTACGACCGTCGCTGAGGATGCCATATGGCCCAGGAGCCTCTGAAATCTTTTCAGTGGAACCGCTGTGCCCAGTAAGAACGAACTCAGGCAGTTCAGCACCGACTGCACATACTCGCTCGTGAGGCGCATTGTCATTGAGACTGAGTGTATCTCCATGCCAAGAAAAGAGATGCTCTGAACCGGGGAGAGCTTGCTCTTTTCCTAGTTGTCCTGAAGCCCTAAACGGCTGAGGTATGTGAGCACCAGGTCCCTGTGCACACAGAGCAACTGTCGAGAGTGCGCTAAGATTAGCCAGTCATCTATGTATTTGAGTGTGCATATGCCCACTTCCCTTAACGGGGAAGAGCTGCCTCTGCAACTTTCGTGAAGACGCACAGGAACAGACCGAAGGGGAGGACTTTGTACTACTACGCCTTGCCATCGAAAGCGAACCGTAGAAAGGATCTGTGATGGGGTAATATCTCGTGGGTCCAAGATCGGCCACAACCATCCGCCTTTCTTGGGTACGATGGGGTAAGGGCCGTAGAAACCCTTCTCCATCTCAGCTGGAGGGACAGGCTCTATCGCATCCTTGCGCTGAAGGGTTGCAATCTCCGCATGCAGGGCGGAGGCATTTTCGCCCTGCACCGAGGTAACGCGGACGCCACTGAAACAGGGCGGGTTCCTTGCGAACTGAATCGCGTAGCCGAATCGGATGGTCCTGGCCAGCCACCACGAAGGATTGGAAAGCATAAGACACGCTCACGTGTGACAGACCTGGAGGTGGGGCCTCGTGGCGAGGGGAGCAGGCAATGTCACGTCGGGGAGCGTTGGTTCATCCTGAGGTGGTTATGCTGAGGTGAGGCTCGAAGTACTTACCTTGCTCCACATACCCGGCCTGGGGCGGGTGGTCAACTGAGGAGGAGGTTCTGTAGCAACGAGCTCTAGACTCATCACCACCTGCCGGCCTGAGGCATGAGTGTGGTGCAGTTGGGCACGTGAAGGCGGAGGGTCCGCGTTCATGAGGGCCCAACTGCAAGATACCAGCTCAGTGGTATACCTGCTCAGTGGTAGACATCTGTCTCCCTGCGTTGCCTGACTCTGGAGCACTTGGGAGCCGTCTGGGTCCGGGAGGTGGTCCATGAGATGGGGGGGTGTGCGCTACCTGCCGGGAGCTCTACGCTGTGGCTGAGAGCTGGGCCCGGGCTGGGGTGGAGCTGCCTGGGGTTTCACCTCCGCAGGGGGACTTCGGAATGCGGGATCTTGAGCCATGGCAGGGCAAGATGTGTTGGATGGCCTCCGTCTGTTTCTCCAACATCAAGAACTGCTGGGCAAAGCCCTCTACGGTGTCGCTGTAGGCCGATCTGGGAGATGGGGGTGTTGAGAAAGCGAGCCTTGTTGGGGTCCTGCATCTCGACCAGATTCAGTCATAGATGGCGTTCCTGGACCACGAGGGTGGCCATCGCCTGGCCGAGTTCATGCGCTGTCACCTTCGTGGCCCGGAGGGCGAGGCTGGTTGCTGACTGCAGTTCCTGCAGCACATCAGGACAAGGACTACCCAAGTTCAGATCTCTTAGCACCTTGGCCTTGTGGTCTTGCAGGAGGGCGATGGCGTGCAGGGTGGAGGTGGCCTATCCAGCAGCGCTGTAGGCCTTGGTCGCCAGAGACGATGTCAACCTAAAGGCCTTGGAGGGAGTGACGGTTGATCCCACCAGGTGCCGGCATTTGCTGGGCACAGGTGCGCCACAACTGCTTTATACAGCTGGGGGAGTTCCGTGTACCCATGGACCACCCCGCAGTCAAGGGTAGTGAGAGCGATTGAGCGAGGGAGTCGGTTTCTGGCAGTGAAAGGTGCCCTCCACGACTTCGTCAGCTCATCATGCAACTCCGGTAAGAAAGGAACTTGGGGTGGGCGTGGCTGTGAGCGGCAACCCAAACCCAGGAACCAATTGTGTAGTCCGGGTAAGCATAACGGACAGCTCGGCGTCGGCCTCAGACTTAAAATCAGTGTCTTGAATCCCTGATATCACTATCTGTGTCTGATATCACCGATATTTGTGTCTGATATTACTAAAAATCAGTGTCTGGTATCTCTGATATCACTATCTGTGTCTGATGTCACTGATATCAGTTTCTGATGTCACTGATATCTGTCTGATATTACTGATATCTGTGTCTGATATCACAGATACCTGTGTGATATTACTGATATCTGTGTCTGATATTTGTGTCTGATATCACTTATATCTCTGTCTGATATCACTGATATCTGTCTGATATTATAAAAAATTATGTCTGGAATCTCTGATACAACTATATGTGTCTGGTATCACTGATATCACAATTTGTGTCTAATATCACTATCTGTGTCTGATGTAACTTATATCTGTGTCTGACGTCACTGATATCTCTGCCAGTTATAACTGATATATGTGTCTGATATCACTTGTATCTGTGTCTGATATCTGTCTGATATTTCTGATATCTGTGTCTGATATTTCTGATATCTGTGTTTGATATTACTAAATCATTGTCTGGTATCTCTGATATGACTATCTGTGACTGATATCACTAATATCTGTGTCTTATATCACTGATATATGTGTCTGATATCACTGAAATCTTTTACTGATATCAGTGATATCTGTCTGATATCTGTTTCTGATATCACTGATATCTGTCTTGTATCTGTGTCTGATTTCACTGATATTTGTGTCTGATATCACGATATCTGTGACTGACATCACTGTTATCTGTGACTGATATCTGTCTGACATTACTTATATCTGTGTCTGTTATCATTGGTACCTGTTTCTGATATCACTGATAAATGTTTCTGATATCACTCTTATCTGTTTCTGATATCACTCATATCTGTGTCTGATATCACTAAAAGCAGTGTCTGGTGTCTCTGATATCACGATCTATGTCTGATATCACTGAAATATTTGTCTAATATCACCAATATATGTATCTGATATCACTGATATCTATGTCTGATATCACTAAAATCTGTCAGATATAAATGCTATCTGTGTCTGTCATCAATGATATCTGTATCTGATATCACTGATATGTGTGTCTGATATCACTAAAAGCAGTGTCTGGTATTTATGACATCTGTGTCAGACATCAATGTTATCTATGTCTGATTTCACTTATATTTGTGTTTTATATCACTAAAATCAGTGTCTGGTATCTTTGATATCACTATCTCTGTCTGATATCACTGATATCGGTGTCTGATATCACTGATATCTATGTCTGATATCACTAAAATCTGTCAGATATCAATGCTATATGTGTCTGTCGTCAATGATGTCTGTGTCTGATATCACTAATATCTGTGTCTGACATTACTGATATATGGGTCTGATATTAATTTTATCTCTGTCTAATATCACTTACTGTATATCTGTGTGTGATTATCTGTGTCTGATATCACTGATATCTGTCTGATATTACAAAATGTAATATCTGGTATCTCTGATTTCACTATCTGTGTCTGATATCACTCTCTGTGTCTGATACCGCATATATGTGTCTGATATTTGCGTCCTATTTCACTGATATCTATGTCTGAAATCACTGATTTTGGTGTCTGTTATCACTGATATCACTTTCTGTGTCTGATATTACTGATATCTGTGTCTGATATCACTAAAAGTATTATCTGTTATCTCTAATACCACTATCTGTATCCTATCTGTGTCTAATATCACTATCTGTATCCTATCTGTGTCTAATATCACTATCTGTGTCTGACATCACTGATATCGGTGTCTGATATCACTAAAATCAATGTCTTGTATCTCTGATATCACTGTCTCTGATATCACTATCAGTGTCTGACATCACTAATATCTGTGTCTGATATCACATATCTGTCTGACTTCATTGATATATGTGTCTGACATCACTGATATCTATGTCTGATATCACTAAAATCAATGTCTTGTATCTCTGATATCACTGTCTCTGATATCACTATCAGTGGCTGACATCACTAATATCTGTGTCTGATATCACATATCTGTCTGACTTCATTGATATATGTGTCTGACATCACTGATATCATTTCTATATCACTGATATTTGTGTCTTATATCACTTATTTCTATCGGGAAGACATGCAGGCTTAAGTGAAGTTTATGATGCCATTTATTTGATAGATGTAAAACAGAAAGTAATGTCTGTCTCTCTGGCGTAGGCCCCATCCGGCAGTCTGAGGGAGTTGTACCCAGAACTGTCATGTGCTGCCGGAGATAGGAGGCAGGGGCAAGGAGCCTACCCCCGTGTGGGACAGGGCTCAACTGGTAGTGGTGGGGTGGTGGAGGTTGCAGTGTTAGCACACCGAAACAGCAATGTGATAGATTGTGAGCGGACTTATAAAGCAGTGGCTTACATGCGATTGGCTAGGAATTACCCAGCTAATGATGTGATGTACAGCTGCTAGTCTTCCCACTAGAACTACGCTGCGCTTCCATTTCTATCGGGAAGACACGCAGGCTTGAGTGAAGTTTAAGATGCCATTTATTTGATAGATGTAAAATTGAAAGTAATGTCTGTCTCTTTGGCGTAGGCCCCGTCCGGCGGTCCGAGGGAGTTGTACCCGGAACCGTCATGTCCTGCCGGAGATAGGAGGCAGGGGCGACGAGCCTACCCCCAAAAAGAGAGAAAGTAGTACACTACTAAGAGATGCGAGCATCAGAATTTGACATGAAATTTGCAATACCTCTGGCATGGTTGTGTGAAGCCTTGCAATGGGAAAGCAGTTTTTCTCCTTTTTTCTCCTCAAGTTTGATTTCGTCCCTGTGCATTTCCTCTTTGTCCTGAAGTGTGATTTTGGGCACTCCGTCAAGAGCCCCTGGTTGAGCAGAATCTTTGCTTTAGGCTGGCATTGCTGTGCAGTGTCTTTGTTGAAAGATAAACAACGTTTGATATGAAAACCCTCCGGCAAGGGGAAAGTTGTTTGAGGCAACTTTGCCGAAGGGGACAACATTATGGCAATACGATTATGGCGACGTTAGTCTTTTCGTTGAAAGACATTTGATATGAAAACCCTGTGGCGAGGGAAAGTTGTTTGAGGTATCTTTGCCGAAGGAGACAATGTGTGTAGAGCCATACGATAATGGCGACATAGCGTGCAGTCCCTTCGTTGAAAGACATTTGATATAAAAACCCTCCGGTGATGGAAAAGTTGTTTGAGGTATATTTGCCGAAGGGGACAACGTGTATAGAGCCATACGATAATGGCAACGTTGCATGCAGTCCCTTCGTTGAAAGAAAACAACATTGATATGAAAACCCTCCGGCGAGGGAAAAGTTGTTTGATGGTTATCTTTGCCAAAGTGAACAGCATACATAACGCCATACGATAATGGCGATGTTGTCATGCAATACCTTGTTGAAAGATATCTCATTATGGTGCGAGCTTTCCGGAGAGGGCGGCTGGCTTGAGCAATACCTATGCGAAGGAACTGTACTTGAGATTATGGAATGAATGTTGTTGTTAAAGTGTTAAAATTCTGAAAATAAATGAATGTTTGGTAACTATGATTAGAACTGATTCTGGTTAAAATATAAGTCAGTGAAAGTAGAAAAAAATATTATTCTATAATATTTTTATGACACTTTTTTGACATGGCCATTTTTGTCCATTATGGACCTAAGTGGTAGCTTTTTTTTTAAATCTGATAGGGACCAGGTGAGGTTCTCCGCCAAGTGAACTCCAAGGAATTTGGTGCTTTTGACGATCTCCACAGAGGAGCTGTCGATGTTCAGCGGAGTGTGTTCACCTTGTGCTCTCCTAAAGTCAACAACCATCTCTTTTGTTTTGTCGACATTCAGGGACAGGTTGTTGGCTCTGCACCAGTTCGTCAGCCACTGCACCTCCTCTCTGTATGCTGACTCGTCGTTCTTGCTGATGAGACCCACCACGGTCGTGTCATCGGCGAACTTGATGATGTGGTTCGAGCTGTGCATTGCTGCACAGTCGTGAGTCAGCAGAGTGAACAGCAGTGGACTGAGCACACACCCCTGGGGGGCTCCAGTGCGCAGTGTGGTGGTGGTGGAGATGCTGTTCCCGATCCGGACTGACTGAGGTCTCCCAGTCAGGAAGTCCAGGATCCAGTTGCAGAGGGAGGTGTCCAGGCCCAGCAGGTTCAGCTTTCCAATCAGGTGCTGGGGAATGATTGTGTTGAATGCGGAGCTGAAATCTATGAACAGCATTCGAACGTATGAGTCCTTATTGTCTAGGTGGGTGAGGGCCAGATGGAGGGTTGTGGCGATGGCATTGTCCGTTGAATGGTTTGGACGATACACAAACTGCAGTGGGTCTAGTGAGGGGGGCAGCTGGGTCTTAATGTGCCTCATGACGAGCCTCTCGAAACACTTCATGATGATGGGTGTAAGTGCAACGGGATGGTAGTCGTTGAGGCAGGACACTGAAGACTTCTTTGGTATGGGGATGATGGTGGTGGCCTTGAAGCACGTTGGAACGACGGCGCTGCTCAGAGAGATGTTGAAGATGTCGGTAAGAACATCTGCTAGCTGGTCTGCACATCCTCTGAGCACTCTGCCAGGAATGTTGTCTGGTCCAGCAGCCTTCCGTGGGTTGACTCAAGACAAGTTGACTATTTCAGGTACGATTGGGTAGAGCAGCGGCCGAGCATCTTCATTGTAGATTCCAGTATACCTTGAAGGGTGCCCATAGAAGCTGGTCTGTGGAACTCCTGCGAAGTGAGGGAGGGGTCAGAGACTACGTTGAAAAACCCAGGAATGTGTCTGGCTGGGATGATGAAGTTACAGGAAATGCTCTGCCATGTCAGACGTCTCATAGGGGACATGATGGTTTGAGGAGGGCAAGCCTTTTATTGATTGTAGGCTGCAGTGGTTCTGGGATTGTATTTCCTATTTCTGAACTCAAACATATATTTTACCCCATATAGGGTAAAGAACCATTTCATTGGAGGGTAGAGGGGAATGTTGTTTGCTGGACCATATGACGAAGTGCTGTACAAATGGCGAGGAAGTATTTGAAGCTTGGGTCTCAGTGTCATTTCTTTCTTCCCTCCACTGAGCCGCATTGAGATGGGGATTGTAGATCGAGAACATTGATTAAAATACATTAAATTATGAAATATCTAACAATGGGATTACTTTTGAAGAGATATATAGCTTCCTACGCTCTGGGGTGTAGGAAGCTATATTGAAGAAAGTATAATTCTGGTTGTTCCCCTGTGAACCATGGTCCTAGACGGCAACCCCTGAATCCTATGGAGGGGGCCATGTCCGAGAATAGGGCCGTGTCATCCGGAGATTCTCGGCAGCCATCGTCGATTGGTGGGTAGGAGAGGCTGTCTATGGAATGTGTGAGCTAGTGTGAGGAGGCGAAAAACAAAGGAGTGTCCTTGAGGAATGATAAGCATGGCAAAATTGAGGTGTCCTGATAGGGCTGGAGATTGCGTTAGGAGACCTAAACTGACCAGGGAACGACGTGCAAATAGACCTGATCCTGTCATGTTTCTTTAGGGGGGAAGCTTGCATGGTTAGAGAATAGTGTGTGATGTCTAGAAATTCTAGAGACGAGTCTCGTTGTGGTTTTTTTTTTCCTTTCTTCTCTCTCGCTCTCTCTCTCCTCCCTCTTATTCCTCGAGCTGGAGCAAATACGGTGAGAAGAATAATGTCTCAGCTTCATGAGAGTTTTATTGTTGGCTGTAAAAGGAACATAAGAGTCTTCCCGGCATAGAGCCCTGAAGATGCAGTGGACAGTTTAGTTTTTGAAGGAGGTGTGCCCCAAAACATACAAAAATGTGTGTATGTTTGTGCAAATCATTTGCACAAGACTGCTTTGTGAATGTGCGTTGATATGAATCAGGATCTTCAAGAATGTGATTCTCGAGCATGGATCAGTTCCGGCTGTTCATGTCCCACCTTTACGACCTGAAGATGAAGTTTTTTGCAATTTATATTTTGTGAATATTTGCAAATCTCCTTCCGAATGTGCTTGATAGCTGATTCGACGGCTGATGTGCCAAGTTACCATTGTCTCTGACAGTATTCCGGAGACCAGATACACGCATGCATGCCTATACATGTATGGCTGAATTACAGCATTTACGCTGTCGATCATATTGGTTCTGATTAGTTGTTGCTGTAGAGGTCTGACCACGATGAGTGAATGATTTGTGAAGACATGCCAACGAATTTCTGCTCTTTGATGATGCCTGAATGATAATAAAATGTAAGTATGCCATGAGGTGGGAATTACTTGCTGTATGACCTGATCATAGCAAAATGCCTTACGCTGGTGGTAGATAATCTGATGAATAGAGGAAGCGGTGCGGAGCCTACCGCTAGGTGTCAGAAGCGCGGCGCAACAGTGGTGCTAGCGATGAGAACATGGAAGTACGTCTGGAGTAAGAAAATGCTGCGTTTTATGGATCGCGCTCTGGGAACCTCATCGAAATATTGTACTGAATGAAATAAATTCTTTCACAAGGCTTGGTGAAGGCTATATTAACCCTTGATGCGTATTTGTTCGCACTCGGGAGTAACGTCACTCTGCTTACGTTTAATACATTTGCATTCTGATATATGCATGCATGGACATGCGATTAATGTTAACGGATTATACGTCTTTTCGAAGGTCTAAGTGTTCGACGTTGGTATCCGATCTCTGTTGCGTGATAGCAATCCTCCAGAAACAGCCATTTGTTTATTTGTGCCGGAAGTGCGAATGAAAACATGCAATATCAAAACAGGACTTCATACCTTATTATGAAATCGCGATCGCCAGATGAATCCAGTTCAGCCTGCTTGGGTCAATTGTCTGTGACAGAGTTCATTCTATAACGTCCAGTAGCACTTTTGTACATAATTATAAATCTTGATATGTTCTTCATGTTTGCGTGAGATCTCGCCTGGAAGAATTACACTTCATCGTTGTTCTTCAACAGACTATGCAATCTGAGCAGCATTCCTGTTGTAAAACTGTATATTATCTTATATATGAAGTCTTCTAAACAGAATGAGCCCATCTCGAAGTCCAACATTTTTTTTTTTTAATGGATTGTAGTTTTCTAGCTTTAAAAATAACAACATATATTAATTCTGAAACTTGGGAAATAAAGCCCAAAGTGTCTTCTTTCAAAAGATACTACAACTGTGTCCATACTCCAAGGGGGCCAGTAGATACAGCCATTTAAGTTGCGTATGTCATTTGCATGGTTTGTGCTAAAAAAAAAAAGGAGGGCACCAATCAACGGGTTAAACTGATGTCATGCTCCCTCGGAATGCTCACATCATGGACTCGGTCTTCCTAGTGAGTAGGGCATAGGGATGATGAATTGAAAAGCACCCATTACGTGATTTGGGAGAAGGCAACCGGCAAAAACAGGGGTATCTTGCTGAATGAAGAAATGAGAGCCTGTATGATAAGCATTGACTGTACATGATGATATGCCTGAATAATTATCTTAATTCCCCGATGGGGAACGCTCGGGCATGCAATGACAAGTGAATGAACCTCTGATATCACTGGATATCTGTGTCTGATATCACTGATATCAAGGCCTGCATCCCTGAGTCTTCTCTTTACTGTTATACATGAAACTGGTGTTGAGCGTCATGATTACTCAAGGATAAGGTGTTGGAGTGATGTAAAAAATTTCTTTTTTCAAATAGTGATGGTGCTGTTTTTCACATCAGTAATGTCCTGACTATACTTTGTGATCAGTTGAATGCCACTTTGGTCAATGAAAGTGCCAATTTCCTTCCAAAACAGCAAAATCTGTACATTATTCCAAACATTTGGCCGCCATTTTAATATCACATCTGTCAGTCATATTTCTTGCCCAATGCTCCTAGAGAAACTGCTAGATTTAACATGTATTCTAACATGAATAAAAAAACCTTTTACAACTTTATAATCTCCATGAGGGTCAGAAACTGCACAAGTAATCTCTCTCCCTGAATACTACACTAATGCAGGATTTATGTCAGACTTCTTGAGAGGTCTTAATTTGGTTTGTGGAGAAAGCTCTGACTGGATGATACCACCGTCACTCATCACGCACCAAGGCATTTTCTTAAAGGAGCACATTAACCAAATCACAAATTGACCATGTGATGGACAGCCATACGTAACATCCATCCCAAAATTACACAAAATGTGATTAGCCACAGATCATCAAGATCAGTGACTGTCACTGAAACATCATCAAAGCAGACTTAACATGACAACAGAGCTTGACCCCTGACCCCTATAATACATAAAGTACATGTGATTCATGGCAGACCCACTGTGCTGATGGGTTATCCTGAGTGCCAGGGTGCCATCTCTAATTTAATAATTTTATTTATCAGTGTTTGTTCTGCTCTCATGAGTGGTCACTCCATTAAACAACTGACTGAACAGAATCTTAAGTGAATTGACAGGATTATCATCATAGAATGAGCTGATAGATTGCATTATACAGATTAGTATTTTTTGCATCAGCGCTAGCTCTGTGGTATTACACGTTAAGAAATGAATCAAATTGAATATGAAGCAGTTAACATGCACAGGAGTTTTCTTCAGTTTTCGGTGTTCATTTATGTACAGATTGTGTTGCACATTAAACGTGGGCTGGTGGGTAATCTGTCAGAGTTTCTGTTCCACACTGATGTCTGAAGATGCTTTAGTTCAGTGCTTCTCAACATTTAATCATTTACGCATTTCTCCAAAGTGACTTTACAGGGACAATCCCCCCGGAGCAACCTGGAGTTAAGTGTCTTACTCAAGGACACAATGGTGGTGACTGTGGGGATAAAACCAGCAACCTCCTGAGTACCAATGTATTATACAGAGTACTTATTACAGGGACAATCCCCCCGGAGCAACCTGGAGTTAAGTGTCTTACTCAAGGACACAATGGTGGTGTCTGTGGGGATCAAACCAGCAACCTTCTGAGTACCAATGTATTATACAGAGCACTTATTACAGGGACAATCCCCCCGGAGCAACCTGGAGTTAAGTGTCTTACTCAAGGACACAATGGTGGTGTCTGTGGGGATCAAACCAGCAACCTTCTGAGTACCAATGTATTATACAGAGCACTTATTACAGGGACAATCCCCCGGAGCAACCTGGAGTTAAGTGTCTTACTCAAGGACACAATGGTGGTGACTGTGGGGATCAAACCAGCGACCTTCTGATTAACAGTTATGTGCTTTAGACCACTACGCCACCACCACTCTTAGATAATTCTAGATAGATGACAGATGACACAATAAATCATAACGAATATGATGATGGGAATCTAGAATTTAATACACAACTCAGTCACTGCTGGAAGATTAGATTGGTTTTTCATGGGTGAAATATGAAGCATTTCAGGAATTAATTTAATGCGCTAATTTCAAATCACTTTTCACTGTGACATACAAATGATAAAACGTAAATTAAAAGTGACAATATCAAAACAATAATGGCAAACAAACGTTTTTGCGGTTCTGACACATTTTTTATGTAGAAAGAAAACAAAAGAATATACATCATCATCATCCTGGAGGAAACGTAACATCAGATCCTGTAGAAATATTGAAGCTGTATATAACATTTGATTATACAAGGTTGAAAGTTCAGTCGCTCAATGATCATTGGGTTAGATACTGTTAAAGTGTTTTTTAAACACTCCAGTATTATTACTGTTGATCAGTGGGAGAAACTAGCACACTTTAAACACTGATAATCACTCTCACAGTCTCTATTACACATTTATAACAGCAGATGCACTGATCAATAACTGCACACCACATCAGTATTTACATCAGTTATTACACAACTGTTTGAGTCAGTGTTCCAGAGCCGCCTGCAGACGAACACACACTTCCTGTTCACCCAAACACACAATCATCTCTGCGACACTCGGACCCTTCTGAAGAGAGACACACACACAAAGAGTGAGAGACACATTTATAAGTGCTCTGACTCTAGTATCAATTCTTTCCACCTGTGTGTGTGTGTGTTACCTGTAGTCCACTCAGTGTGAGTCTCAACACTCTCATCATGATGTTGTATTTTGTGTTCTTCAGTTTGTTGGTGATCAGTTTCAGTTCAGAGTTCAAGTGCTCAGTGCACACAAGTGACCCATGACCCCGAACCAACCTGAACGAATGAACACACACACACACACACACACACACACACACACACATAAATATACACTCATTAAACACACTGATGAACACACCGAGTGGGTGTGTCTTACTGTATGACCGCTGCGATGATGTTTGCTGCTTCTGATGTCACTTCCTGTAGCTGTTGCCGGGTAACATGTGGGCGGAGCCACAGGTAAGAATACATGGGATCCAGCAGCTCCTGAACTGAAGTGATGTGACCCTGAATCAATGTGCATACAGTAAAATAAATACATGTAATGGCTTTGTATTTTCACACAATTGTGTCCTGAATTTACAATTTTTCAAACTTACATTAGAGAAAGACAGAAATCAGTTCTAACAGTTTTATTGTTAAACACGTCACACTGCAATTTAATCATGCTATACAAACACAGCCAGCTCTTTATGTCTGTTCCTCCAACTGAAACAACTATAAGATTTTCCGAAAAAGTTGGGACGGTAAGAAAAATGCTATTAAAAACAAAAAGGAGTGATTTGTAAATTATATTCTCTAGAGATGCACCGATCGACCGGCCAGGCACCGGAATTAGCCAATTTTCCGCATGCTCGGCCCGGACCGGTGATCGGCCGGTCAGCCTCACGTCTTGCCGATTCCAAGCCGGTCCGTTTTGTTGCCAGCGGCGCAGGCAATAAAGTCACAGCCGCATGTAAACATGTCATTGCCGTGGAAGATCTTCACTGTGTGAGTGAAGAATACATAAAGTTCAAAATGTGTAATAATTGTAAGGCCAAAGTAACCCGTGGGGGAACCACCACAATAACTTTCGGATCAACAAACCTAATTAGACATTTAAAACACCATCACCAGCTGAACATGCCCATTTTAAAAAAGAAGCTAAAAAGTGAAAGTGGCTAAAGCTAGTCAGAGCTCAGAGCCAGCAACAAGTCAGCAGCCTCTCCTATCATTCCTTGGAATGAGCAGCGAAAATTCCAAAGCAATTAGAAGAAAATGATGTAATTCATGTTCCTGGATGACCAGCTGTTCTCCACAGTTGAGGACAGAGGCTTCAGAAATCTGATACATTACCTCGAGTAGGAGGTACTTTCCGACGTCGCTTGGCAGAGTTGTTTAATCTCGTATCATGTCACACACGCAGCCTGTTATCTGTCAACATTTGGGTACACAAATCCGGGAGAGGGGAAGGGGGGTGCTGGATGTGCCGTCGGGAGTAACGTAATTTTCCCCACCGTGTCCGATATTAAAATCAGTGCGACACACATTGCAAAAGGCGTGGGCATTGTCGATATGGCTTCGGGATATGAAATTCAATTCTTCCATCCAGCTGTTGTTAAATGTACATGTATATTTTGTTTTTTTCACCAGAGCACCAGCTGAGTCTTCCTCTCCCATCTACCAGTGATGCTTGATTTAACATCCCGCGTCTACTGCCTGCGCGGATCTCAACAGCGCAACTGGGTTGTAGGTTGCCAGATTGAGGTCATAAATGTTTTGTAATGTGTATGATGTGTCGATTGTGTGAGTAGGACGCGTTTCATTCAAGATCTGGCAACTGAACCACCTTGGAATAATATATTGATGTGATTATTCATATAACGTGGTTTGGTCCATACAAATTACAGGAGTTTTTTTTGGGAGAAATAACAAAACGGGAGACTCCCGGGAAAAACAGGAGTGTTGACAGGTATGCAAGCGTTCCCGAAGCAGTGCTCAGTTTTACAACTGATATTTGTACATCTAACGTAAGTTGAGTGTATTGGACACTTCAGTGTTTCAGATCTTTGGAATTGTTTTGTTAGACGAGTAAAAAAAGAGAAAAAGGTTCATTTATAAAAATAGTGGACAATGACATCTGTTATATAAAGCAACTCATTTGCAGTTAATTGTTATTTCTACATCTTTCCAGTCACAGAGCACTTTATTTTGAGAGTTGTTTAAGTGAGAGAAGATCCTGTAACTTAGTGCAGTTTGGGGGAAATTGCAATGTATAATAATTTATTTTATTATGAAAATAAAATTTAGCATTGAAGAAAGGTAGATTTTTGTTTGTATATGTGGTCAATAATAGTTCTTTGAAAGAAAATCGGAAAAAATCGGTATCGGCAGGTCACACTTGCAAAACAAATCGAAAATTGAAATCGGCCAAGAAAATTGCAATCGGTGCATCTCTAATATTCACCCTATATTGAAAGCACCACAACTACACATTATATGATGTTTTACTTTGTGAATTTCATAGTTTTTTTCAATGTACAGTCATTTCAAATCAATGATTGCAACATGCTCCAGTAAAGTTGAGACAGTCGAGTGTTTTACACTGTGGAACATCACCATTTCTTCTAATAACACTTATTTAGCATTTGGGCACTGAAGACACAAGTCTAAGTTTAAAAAGTGTAATTTCCCTCATTCATCCATTATGCGCCCCATTTCCCCACAAACAAGTCCAAATTCATCAGTCCTCTTGATGACCCTTCTTCAGAAGCCGCCACCCCTCCCCATCTCCGAGCAACACTCCTGAAATGGGGGCGCTCCAACCGACCTCCACCCCCTTAAAACCCTTAAAATCTGTGTGGTGATCATAACTCCAGCTAGGACCCAATTTTGTATGTGCTTATTCTTTATATTGATGATCGCCCCATCACCCAAAATACAGAGTCTGGGGCAAAATGAAATTTGAGTGCCCAACACATCAACCAAAACTCTTGTACCTTAACAACCCCCCAACAAACATGGGTTGTGTCTCCATCCTCTGATTGGTATCACCAGCAGGTGGGTGTGTCTTAAAGACTAAGTCTATACAATCACCCTTGCACCTCTAGATGCAGACTTGATGATTTTTAGGATCCTATCCCACACCCCCTCCAATACCAAGTTTAAATGTTTCTCCCAAAATCCCTTGATAGAAGTTGAAGCTCCGCCCCCCCAGACTGATGCCTAAAGCAGTAATCACCTCTCCCAGAGTATCTGTACTATTTTGGGGAGTAGCATACACCCCCCTAAGGTGGCAGAGCAGGTGGCGCAGCTGTAAATACTTATAAAACGGAGATCTGGGAAGCCCAAAATGTTGAACCAAATAAAAAAAAAAAAAAGGTTCTCAACACTCCACTCTCATACAGGTCACGGAGTGTAGTAACCCCCCTCACAATCCACTCTGACCAGCAGAAATGGGACTTATTCATTAAATAAATGTCAGAATTAAACACTCTGGACACTTTTGTCCATATCGAGTGTAAATGTGAGATAACAGGGTGTAATTTACCTTCTCCGGTTAGTTTGATAGAAAGGTTTTGCAATGGTGAAATAGGGGCAAGAACTTCCTGTTCAATGCAGAATCAGGGAGGGACTCTCTCAGGTGGAAGTGACCAATGAGCCAAATGTCTGAGACCGAATGCATAATAATAAAACTAAATCTTGGGTAGGCCTAGCCCACCTTTGTCAATCGGCCTGTGTAACTTATTAAAATGTAATCTGGGACGTTTCCCATTCCGAATGAAGGACTTCGCTATACTATCAAATTGCTTGAAATAAGAGACGGGGACATCAAAAGAGAGAGACTGTAGCAGGTAGTTGAATTTTGGAATATAATTAATTTGAAACATTTAAACATTTTAAACATTTATGCATTTGGCAGACGCTTTTATCCAAAGCGACTTACAGTGCCCTTATTACTGGGATAACCCCACCTCATCTATATGTATAAGAGATGTCATAACTTTACTTAACCGGTTAGCTAGAATTGTCGTCAATATTTTTACGTTTAGCTGGATCAGTGAAATTGGACGGTAACTCTTACATTCGCTTGGATCTTTGTGTCCTTAAATTCCTCACCAAGATCCTCCAAGTGTTAGTCCTAATCCTTCAGAATCAAGAATTTTTTTGGGGAGTTCTAATGGTTCCACAAAGTTTCTAATATCTTCATCAGTAGACGAAGACATGGAAGTATAAAGATCAAGATATACTACTTTAAAAGCATTATTAATATCAATGGCCAAGGTAAATATTTCCCCAACAGCAGATTTCACTGAGGGAATGGTAGAAAAAGACTCTCTGTTTTATATATCTAGTCAAAAGCTTCTCTGCTTTGTCCTCTGGCTCAAAATTTGACCATACCATGTCTTGCCCTGAAAAGCCAAAACTCCACCTTGCATGACAAATAGTATTACCGTAATTTCCGGACTATTGAGCGCACCTGAATATAAGCCGCACCCACTGATTTTTAAAAAAATATGATTTTGAACATAAATAAGCCGCACCTGTCTATAAGCCGCAGGTGCCTACCGGTACATTGAAACAAATGAACTTTACACAGGCTTTAACGAAACACGGCTTGTAACAACAATAAATAGGTTTTAACGAAACACGCTGCCACACACGGCTTGTAATAAAACATTTGCAGTAAACAGTAGCCTACCAAGAAAGTCATTGGTCACTATCTTCCTCGTCCTGTGCACTGAAACCACTGAAGTCATCTCCTTCGGTGTCGGAGTTGAATAGCCTCAGAATAGCCTCAGATTTAGTTGTCGTTTTGCACTGAGTCAATTCCTCACGCTGCTGTTTCCAACGTCTTATCATCGACTCATTAAGACCAAGCTCCCGTGCAGCAGCTCTATTTCCTTTTCCAACAGCCAGATCAATCGCCTTCAACCTGAAAGCTGCATCATATGCATTTCTCCGTGTCTTGAGGGTGACAAAATTACTACCGTAATCAGAATGATGGGAAGTTTGAGCGCGCTCGATTTAATCTAAACAGTAAACAAAAAAAGTTGTTTGACCTTAACCCGTTCGGCAATTTCATTGGTCTAATGAAAGCTTCACGCCAAAAAACTGAGCACGTCACAGAATGTTTTTTTTTTATAAAATTTGAAAGCGGGAAAAATCCATATATTAGCCTCGTCATTGTATAAGCCGCGAGGTTCAAAGCGTGGGAAAAAAGTTGCGGCTTATAGTCCAGAAATTACGGTATATCTGTATTTCAATCGGGTCAATTCTCGGAGGTCATCAGACGACATTCAGTGCTTCAGCTCTGCCTCGGCAATTTTAATATTCTCTTCCAACTCCATGAGTGCTCGTGCCTTGGACTTTTTGATGAATGAGGCGTACTGTATGATCCGACCCCTAAGAACACATAAGTGCCTCCCAAGCCACGCCTAGGATAATGAGGACCAGTTGGTCTCCATATAGACATTGATTTCAGACTTTAATATTTGTTGAAAATCAAGATTTTGCAAAAGGGAAACATTAAAGCAGCAAATATGATTTATTTTTCTCTGTATGTGGCAACATCTCTAAACTCACCAGGGTGTGATCTGAGACTAATATGTTTCCAATTCAGCAATCAACAACAGATGAAATGAGGGACTTAGATGTTAATTATATTATATATATATATTCTAGAATAAATGTTATGTACTGATGAAATAAATTTACAGTCCCTACAAGATAGGCTCAAACGTCTCCAAATATCTGTAAGACCAAGATTTTTACACATTCTGTGAAGTGTCCATGTTGCTCTAGGGGACTTACACACTTTTGCTTTACTATGATCAAGTACTGAATCCATCAGTCCAATCCAAAATCTCCTCCCAATATTATATCATGAGGGGTTCCAACGGGTTGCAACATCCCTTCAAGATCTATAAAACAGCCCTGATCAGTGTTAGGTGTGTAAATATTAGCCAAAATCAACCTTTGCCCCTGAATTTCAGCTAAAACAATAATGACTCTTCCTAATTTACCTTTAATCTGTTTGAGACATTTGAATTGTAGATGTTTATTTATCAGTGTAATGAATCCCCTGCTCTTACTTGAGCCAGCACTAAAGAACACATGTCCAACCATATCTTCCCAAATTTATCAGCTTCCTGCAGGGAAAGATACATTTCTTGAAGAAACACTTTCATATTTCTTATGATTAAGAAGAGAAAAAAACCTTCCTTCTTTTCATGGGATGCCCCAAACCGTTCACATTCCACGTGGAGAGAGACAATCCACTCATATAAACATTTGACATTTCGACATACAAGAAAAACTAGATTGTGTGTCAAAAACTAAATTATAACTTCCTAACTTTCTCCCAGAACAAAACAACGAGAAAGCCTTCCTTTACTCCTTGCCTCACGTAACATGAGATATTTATCAGATAATCTCAGAAATTTGGCCAGAATTGATCGGGGCGTGTCTCCCTCAGTGGATCTCCGAGCCGGAACCCTGTGAGCTCGCTTGATTTCCAGTTTATGGCCCGTTATGTCGACTCGGAAAGAGCCCGTCCAGGAATTCAACCATATTCTGACTGTCTGCTCCATCAGGAATTCCAACAATACAGACGTTATTTTGCCGACTGCGATTCTCCATATCCTCCAGATTCTCCCAGACGCACTCCAAATCCGCCTTGTTTACAAGGGGCTGACTCCAGATAATCAATTTGTTTCTCGACATCCCCAAATCTTGTAACCACCTCAGTGAATACAGCAAGATTTTGAATTCTTTCTTCCATAACTGTTCTAGGAGGACAATATGTCAGAGTGTATTGAATCTCACTGGTTTATGACAATAATAGTGTTAAAACTAGCTAAGTACGCAGAGCTCGCCATACACAAGTCTGAACTTCGCATGGTGTCACATGACCTCTCCGCATATTAAAATCTTAACTTGGATCTGTGGATGTAGCGGTGAGCGGTGTTGACAAACAATGGTTTACTAAAGTAATCCAAAGCCCACGTTCATGATATCCATTACAGATGAATGATGTTTTTAAGACAGTGACATCTGAGGGATCAGAGATCACGTGCATTCAGAAGTGGTTTTCATCTTGCCCCTTACACACCGAGATTAAACCAGATTCTTTGAATCTTTTAACTATATTGTACACTGTAGAGGGTAAAATGCCCCAAATACTTAAAATTTGTCTTTGGAGAACATTGTTCTCAAAGTGCTGGATTATTTGCTGAAGCATCTGTTGGTAAATTGACAACATTTACATTTATTCGTTTGGCAGACGCTTTTATCCAAAGTGACTTACAAAAGAGGAAAACATTTGTGAATCATCTGAAGGAGACAGTGGTACGAAAAGTGCCATATTACAAAGTTTCACTATCATCAGAATAGTATACAAAACAGATTTAAGTGCAACAAGAATAATGCATATTTTTCTTCTTTTTTTTTTTGTGACCAGTTAAGTGCTTTTGGAAAAGATGTGTTTTTAGCCGTTTTTTGAAGATAGAGAGTGAGTTAGCTTCCCGGATTGAGTTGGGAAGGTCATTCCACCACCGTGGTATGATGAAACTGAGAGTCCGGGAAAGTGTTTTGGTGCCTCTTTGTTTTGGTACGACAAGGTGACGTTCCTTAGCCGACCGCAGGCTTCTGGCGGGAACGTAGCTCTGCATAAATGTTTTAGGTATGCTGGAGCAGACCCAGTGACTGTTTTGAATGCAGCATCAGGGCCTTGAATTTAGAACGTGCATGAACCAGCAGCCAGTGGAGAGAGACGAGGAGGGGTGTAACATGTGCTCTCTTTGATTCATTAAAGACCAGACGTGCTGCTGCATTCTGGATCATTTGGAGAGGTCTAATAGCACATGCAGGAAGGCCTGCAATGAAAGCATTACAGTAGTCCAGTCTAGTTATGACAAGGGACTGAACAAGCAGTTGTGTGGCATGTACAGAGAGGAAGGGTCTTATCTTCCTGATATTGTAGTGTGTAAATCTACATGATCTTGCAGTTTTTGAAATGTGGTCTGTGAAATTTAGCTCATCATCAATGGTTACCCCTAGATTTCTGACCGTTTGGAAGGTGAAACTGTAGTTGGACCCAGCTGCACAGTGATGTTGTGTTCAACAGCAGGGTTGGCTGGAAATACCAGGAGTTCGGTCTTGGCTGGGTTGAGTTGAAGGTGGTGTTCCTTCATCAAGGCCGAGATGTCTGCCAGACAGGCAGTGATTCGAGCGGTCACTGTGGTTAGGCAAGTAGAGTTGCGTGTCATCAGCGTAGCAGTGGTAAGAGAAACCATGTGACTGGATGATGGGTCCCAGTGATGTTGTGTATATAGAGAAGAGGAGTGGCCCAAGCACGGAACCCAAATAACTGATGTGGCTTGGACAAGTCTCGAATAATTCTTGCTTTTGAAGGACTAGGCTGTTTTTTGAGGCTCCTTAAATACTGACACGACTGCCTCACCTGTTTCATATTGCCTTGTTATTTCAACTTGTCAAATTGTTATTAGTCTTAAATTGTCCGTCTTAATTTTTTTGATTATCTGATTTGACATTGCAGTACATTTTCAAAAAACAAAATTCACAAGGTAAAACATCATATGTGTAGTTGTGGTGCTTTCAATTTAGCAAAGGGTTTGTAAACATTCACATTTTTCATACAGTCTCAACTTTTCAGAATTGGTGTTATAATAAAACTAAATATAAAGGACTAAACTGTGTGAAAATGAATAACTTTCACCCCATCAAGTCATTTATTTTGAATTGTTTTAATTTGTTATGTGTGGGGTACCTTCCTGAGCTGCAAGATTCTCTGCATGTACTGTGGGTGCAGAACGTCACAGTCGCTCATCTGAGATCCGTGTGTGTGAAGAACGAGCCGGCGCAACTCATCTGCCATTAGAACACACTGATCCTCATCATCAATCCTGTGCTGAAGGTGAACTCTCTCTCACACACACGCACACACACACGCACACACACACGCACGCGCGCGCACACACACACGCGCACACACACACACGCGCGCGCACACGCACACACACACACACACACAGTCATTATCTCATGATGTGTGTTTGAATTGCAGCATGCACACTACCTGTTCCACACGCTCAACTGCAGCGTGCACACTACCTGTACTACACACTCAGGCTTCGATCAGCATGTCTCAAATCAACTGCAGCAATCGTTTGATTGAAGTATCGCTGCAGAGACAAAACTATCTGTTTCTCTCAGTCTTCACGAGCGATTGCACAATCCTTTTAAGCCAATGCTCCACAAGCAAACATGAAAGCGATACTGAACGTGTCCTCAATCAGGAACTGTCACCCGTTTAATAGGTGTCATTCTTCACATATAAATGTGTCATGAATGATTTAATGAGAGCGTGTGACAAGAGGATCAAAAAACAATAAATGAACACACAATCTTCCACTGCAGTACACTTGGCTGCTTACAGTGAAGTGTGTATTTGCAGTATTTATAATAGAAATTTATATGTTTGAGAGTTTTATCTGTAGAAACCTGTTAAAGTCAGGTAGTTTGTCCAGATCCAGCAGAGCTGAGTGAGTCGTGATTTTGGAAATATTGAACTCATCGATTAATTCATCCAGACGTCGACCAATACGATTACCTGAAGGAAAAAACACACATGAGGTAAACACATGGACTGAAGAACTATCTGTGCTGAACTTAAATCTACTGCAGCTCAAATCAAATCTGAAATAACAAAAGAACGCTGGACATTTTGGGTCATCTCATTTAAACCTAACCCAAACGCTCATTAATCTGTTAAGACAAAGTCATATTTCTTTAAATGACTCATATTTATATTCCTGTCTGTCGTCAGTTATATATATACACCAATCAGCCACAACATTAAAAGCACCTGCCTAATATTGTGTAGGTCCCCCTTGTGCCCCCAAAACAACACCAACCCACATGTCAGAACTGCATTCAGAGATGCTATTCTTCAGCACAATTACACAGAGTGATTATCTGAGTTACTGTAGACTTTATCAGTTCACACAGTCTGATCATTCTCTGTTGATCTCTCATGAACAAGTGTTTCATATACAGAACTGACATTCACTGGATGTGTTTTGTGTTTATGGCACCATTCTGAGTAAATTCTTAGGAAGCTCAAAGAGGCCTTAATAATAATAATAATAATAATAACAACAAGGACTGTCGATTTAACAAGTTAATTCAGTGCGATTAATTTGACAAAAAATAACGCGTTAAAAACATTCTCGCAATTAATCACACCATAATAAGGAAGATTCCTGAGAAATGCTTGTAGTACCACCTGTTTACTCCAGAGGGCAGTAAGTGACACTTCAGCTCTATGAGGAACACACAGTTTATACAGTGAACAAAACAACCCACAACACAGACATGCGTTACGTCCTTGTGTTCAAAACACTCGAAGGAGCGCAAATGCAATCTAAGAGATCTCAAGATGTGTTTAAAGATTGAGTATTAAACTATATTTAACTTGACACAGTGAACTCAACATTTTATGTTTATGACACAACACACCCTGATGCAGCTGTAAATTGACGGGCTCTTAAACAATCCCTCATAATAAATCTCTGATTGATAAATTCACTTGTGTAATGGATTACTGTGAACTGTGTGTCAATGATTGACTTATGATCAATAATATGGTAATAAACAATACATTGTATTCTAAAGCCACTTTTTATATCGTCTTATTAATGATGAAGTCTTCTGCTACAGGAATGTAATGCATATTAATTATCTGAATATTTTTTATTATATATATATATATATATATATTAAATGTTTAAAGATAACTATGTATAATTATATATTGATATAAATATGTATAATCTTTATATATTGAATTATTGTCTCAGCATATTTGTATATGCGATTAATCTCGATTAATTAATCGGGACACTATGTAATTTATTCGATTACACATTTTAAGCGATTGACAGCCCTAATAATAACACAAGGCCTCTTTGAGCTTCCTTAAATTCTAGAGACCGTTTGTGTGAAAGTCCCAGAAATACTCAAACCAGCCCGTCTGACACCAACAATCATCCATGTGATTATCTAATCAGCCAATGTGTGGCAGCAGTGCAATGCATAAAATAATGCAGATACTCGTCAGGAGCTTCAGTTCACTTGTGTATGAGAGAGATCAACAGAGGATGGTCAGACTGTGTGAACTGATAAAGTCTACAGTAACTCAGATAACCACTCTGTACAATTGTGCTGAAGAATATCATCTCTGAATGCTGTTCTGATATGCAGGTTGGTGCTGTTTTGGGGGCATGATGGGGACCTACACAATTAAGAGTAGTAATGCCCCGAAATAACAATTCTGGACACATTGGGCAGAAAACCGAAAATTTTAATGTTTAGAATAATTAAATTCTAATGTTTTTATTAGGGGTTCACCGAAACCACTTTTTCTGTGACTACATATTTGTATTTAATTATACTCTACTTTACAATGAAATGTGTAGACTATTAAGAAAAATGTTATTGTTAATTACTGGATAATGCAGCAATAATTCCGAATAATCTCTTTTGTGGAAGGTTATACAATAATAACATTTCAGTCCTCATTTCTCAACTTTAACATCCCATGGCTTTTATTTTGGCAGAACATTCTTGGAAGAACTTTAAGCTGTGCTAAAAACAGTAGCGCGTCCCGAGCCGTGCTGCTATGTGTGTGTGTGTGTGTGTGTGTGCAACAGATCAGCACTCATTTAAAGCTCGCTGCGCATACAGACTTTCTTTATTATTAACAAATCGTTTGCAATTCACAAAACTATTATATGTTTTCAAGAGACTTTGAGAATAATGCACGTGTCATATGGACTATTTTAATGGTGCTTTTCTGCTTCTTTAATGTCATATTGGAGACTGACAGTAATGGCTGACACACAATAACACATTATTAATACACTAATGATGACGAGAGCGATCACTTCACTTCTGGAGATGTGGACTGTAACGTACAACAAACAATGGGAGTGTTTCTGTTACCGGATTTTAAATGACAGTTTCTCTTCAGATATTCTCCCTTTTGACCGAAAACCGATAATAGTAAAGAGCGTATAGAGTAAAATATCGATCTTGAGATTTAAAAATCGATATTGACATCATTCAAATGAATATCATAGGAAAATCTATATATTACCCCAAAGAATCAACAGATTATCATGAACTTTCTCACATTTGTGACGGTTAGACAGACTAATTTTGACAAGCTAGCACATGTTAGCGCTCTACTTCACTGGCATTACTGATGGTCACTCATATCTCTCTCACACACACACCTCATATCGCAGTGCATATCTCAATAGTGACGAGAGCCTCGTTGCGATAAGTGTGATCTCTCGCACAATTTTAAAACATCATTCCGCTGTACTGACAGATGAGCTGAAAGCATCACAAGACACACTCACTGTTGAATCCTGATCCGGCGTGTGTGATCATGTCGAGCAGTGCCTCGGGCAGCGTGCCGTGTTCTCTAAATTGCTGGATGAAGATGTCGCCCTGACGCTTGGACAATTTGTTGCCGTCGCGGTTGAGCAGCAGCGGCAGGTGAGCATAAGAGGGCGGAGTCCAGCGCAGCGCGCGATACAGCTGCAGATGTTTGCAGGTGGAGATGAGCCACTCGCAGCCGCGCAGCACGTGACTGATGCGCATGTGATGGTCGTCCACCACGCTCGCCAGGTGATATGTGGGAAATCCGTCGCTCTTCAGGATGACTGGGTCGCCCTCCACTGATGCCACATCATGTCTGTTCCAGCCGAAGATCAAATCCTTGAATGGCTCGGTGCCAGCTGACAGTTTAAACCGAACAGTGCGCGCGACTCCTCGGGACAATTTCTCCTGCACTTGCTCTGGGTGCAGTTGGCGACACCTGTTATCATACCTGACAGACAGAGAGACACCGTCACATGTGTGCTTATGCTGTGTTCATGTATGTTTATACACGTGAGGTATACGTTCATCAGTTTGTGTGTTCTCTGGGATCTAACCCTTGACCTTGCGGTTGCTAACACCGGCTCTAATACGTGACAAAACACTGTTGAGATGGAGAACAGTAGTGTGTGTGTGTGTGTGTTTTACCGCGGCACGTGTCCACTCCTCTGGGCCTCTTTCTTCAACAGCTCTAATCTCTGATTGGTGCAGAAGCAGTAGTAGGCGTGTCCAGACTGCAGCAGTGATGATGTCGCTTGTGCGTACAGCTGAAGTCTCTCAGACTGAACGTACGGACCGCAAGCGCCTCCTCTCCGTCTGCTTTCATCTGGCGGGATTCCTAACACAAAAACACCTGCTTCATATCAACAATCCCTCTTGAAATTGACTCTTCAGATGTTCATATGAGAACAACTATATCTGCTAGTGAATGAATGCAGCTGCTGTATTTATGAACAAATAATTCAGTGTATCTGTTATTTAATTCACTCCAACACATACACACACCTGCCCACTCCAGCATATCTTCGATGGCATCAGCGGCTGCGGGTACCAATCTCGTTTGGTCAGTGTCTTCTAAACGCAGAATAAACGTGCCGCCGCGCTGCTTGGCAAACAGATAGTTATACAGAGCTGTACGGAGACCGCCAAGATGCAGAAACCCTAAACATCAGGAAATCAGAGAATGTCAGCAGTAATATAGATAAACCATATCAAGAGAATAAACAAAACTGCTTTACATAGAGATCATAAAGAGAGATGCAAACAATTAAATCAATCATCAAAAAGTGTTCAAATCAATTAAAATATACATATATATATTTAGAAATTATTACAATTTATAAAAAAGGAGAAGAATACCGAAATAAAACGATGCAGTGGAATCGGTGTTCAGTGAATAAATGCACAGTTAAACAGAAGTGTTTTCAGTCTGGGTTTAAATGTGGCTACTGTTGGGGCACACCTGACCTCTTCTGATGCCAGCTGTGGGTGGCACAATAGCTAAACGCGGTCTCTCCTAGTTGAGTGAACCCTCTGTATGTAACAAGTAACTAGTCTTGACTGGATACAAAACATGTAATTCTGGCTATATTTTTGAGATGATAGTAGGCTGATTTAGTTATTGCTTGGATGTGACTATTGAAACTAAGGCCTTTTAACCAAAATTAAATTATTAAATTTTTTTGTTTTTACCAGTCAACAGTCTAATATTTAATTATAATAGTGTGTAATGACTTGTGTACCTGTTGGACTGGGGGCGAATCTGACGCGCGGCTCCAGCTCTCGCGTGCACGCGCTTCTGCTCGCGACGCGTCTCAACCAGCGCGTTCTCCTCATAAAACACACAAACATTTTCACGCGATCACACACATTCACAAAGCGCGTGTTTGATTTCAGAAACGGCAGATTTATAATGTACCGACACAGACACTCACTGCACGCGCTGACACCATCACGCGCCACAAACTTCCTGCTCAAAAATATTTCAAAATAAAAGTCTCGTACCTCTGAAGCTGTGCAAATAAACTTTATATCGTGAATACACGTTTCTCTTCACATTTCACTGTCCAAAAATGTTTCTCATCATTAATAGTTCGTGTTGTCATTAATAACTGTTTGATTTCTCTTCCGGCAGAGGGGCGGCTCATTAAAATGTCACCACAATTTTGTCTCACTGAAGGTAATGTATAGAATGTATGTATAATCATTTAAAGGTGCACTCATTAACTTTTTGTTGGTGTCATCTTGAAATTACAATGACGCCTAGTGAGTTTTAAGTTACAGATGTCATTGTAGAAATTCACAATCACAAAGTGTGAAAGTGAGTAGTATTCAGATGGTTATGTGATTCTAAATGGGAGCCCCCATGAGGGCGCCCTTACCCCATGTAGAATAAAACAGCTTTTATAAGGTTATTGATATGACTCAAGATTTTATAAATATGTTTCAAAATTCCAATTAATTTATTTATGAGTAAAACTTTTTTAATGGGGTAAAAACAGAGTGCAAATGTGTGAAATGTAAAGACTGGAACCTGACATATAAATGGAAATGTGGCCTAACCCATCAATCTTTATACAATGATCACATATATTTTATTTGCTAATCACATTCATCTGTGATCGGATCATCCTGCACAGCGCTGAGAAAAGCAACGGGTCTAATGTGACTAATGTAAGTTTGCAAGACATCTTATGAATCAATCTGTGAAAGAAAGTCGTCTGTTGAACCTGCAGGTCATTGTTACTCAGGTCCAGCTCTCTCAGGACAGAGTTTGATGATTGTAGAACTCAAGACACGCTTTCACAAGTGAATCTACAACCTGCCAATCTAAACAGAAGAGATATGGATAAAGTAATTAACATCTGTCATAACATATGATGTGATTTAACATGTCCCGATTCACTGAAGGAATTATGCTGATCAGTCAATGGTACAACGTGTCCCTCAAAATCTGTGCTGAATGCAATTCATATGGGCAATTTTGATCTTACGTGTCGGTTCTGAGTGCTGTATAGTGGAAGATGATCTGGACTGTACAGCATCACTCCACTACTGTGATCCAGACTCCCGACTCTTCTCTAACATGATGAAAGTGTGCTCGACTTCACCGCACATCTGGAAAAATGCAGGTTAAAACACTCTTAAACATCAATACATGAATTACTGCTGATCATTAGAAACAAATTAAATAAAGAGTTGCTTTACATGGACAGTGAAAGCGTGATCTATGAGCACAGTTTACATAGAAAAGAGGCATGTTTGTGGAGAACAAAATGATTTCAATACTCAAGACACGGTGCTATTTCAGTACTGATTGCATCTGCTCATACCAGATTATTATTATAACACCCTAAAGTGGCCAAACTGTTCAGTGAATCTGCCCCTGTTTGTGTCAAAACAAGAAAATGAGCTGCATCTGATCTCTCAAATAATTGTGTAATGAGAAAAATAGCGACTCAATATGGATTGAAATTGTACTTAAATGACTTGTGGACATTTCAAATCATGATGCTAATGAGCAAATACTTTAAAGGGTTAGGATATTAATATTAATATTCACAAGCCTGTAATTACACTAATTAGTTTAGATGGAGGATGGCAAATATAAAGCGCGGCTGACGTCACATCGACACACTCGACTGGAAGAACTTCTGAGATTCTTCATTTCTCACCTGAATATTTCAAATATCTTCACATCAGACTCGATCTCACCTGATCAAACATGGAGCACATTTACTAACACAGACTTACGGCGGGTTCACACTTATAAAATGGTAGTTTTTTTATTTATTTTTTTATTTAGAGAAACAGGGACAGCATACAATAAACATTAACCTCAAGGGGAAAGATGCATAGTACCAGGTTTTAGCTCAAGAGCTAATTTCCACCCGTAGTCCCTGGGCAGGCTGATGTTATAATAAAATACATAATACATCATACATACATGAATAATGAAATTTACATTGACCAAATAAATAATAATAAAAAATTCAAGTCATTACATGCACAACATCGGTCACATATGGGTGCAAATTTGATTTGACAAAAGCCATTTCTTTGCCAGACGTGAGAATGTGTAAAAGTTTGTACTTCTTATCAACTCTATAGGCAACATATTCCACTGACGAGAAGCCACACAAGAAAAAGCAAAGTTTCCAAATGCTGTCCTGCGTTTAGGGATCCTGCATTCGCCTCGCACTGTAGATCTAGTGGCTCGAGCTGTTGTTTCAGTTATAAAGTTATAAACTCTTTTAGTGGAGGAGCAGCGTTGTCATGGAGGATCTTATACATCAAACACAGGTTTGTGTGGATTATCAGGTTTTCAAAACTGAGAAATTTGTATTTTACGAAGATATGACAGTGATGGAATCGTCTGGCTTTCTTATCATGAATTTTTAGAGAACTTTTATATAATGTCTCGAGTGGCCTGAGGGCAGATTTACAAGCCGGTGACCAACTTGTCATACAATAAAGAAAGTGTGGAACAATCATTGCATATAAATAGGCTCCTGAGGCCTCAATTGTAAGGGAATTTCAAATATGTCTGAATTGTACCATATTAAATTTGATTGTATTTGCTAACTTTTTTATGTGCTTTTTAAAGCCTAAGTTCGGTTCCAATATGACACCTAAATATTTTACCTGATCTGGATTTGAAATGATTTGTCCATCAATTAAAATCTTAGGGCAATTTTGTATTTTATAACGATTTGTAAAAAACACTGAAACAGTCTTATCTAGATTTAAGGTGAGGCATGAATTTTTCAGCCACAAAGAAACTTACTTCATCTCTTTGGTCAGTTTTTGAGCGACTTCTTCCGCAGTTTTACCATGTGCATATATCACCGTATCATCAGCATACATAGTAATTTTACTCTTACACACAGTTGGCAAGTCATTTATGTATAATGTAAACAGCAATGGGCCCAGAATGGAACCTTGTGGTACTCCCATGCTGCAAGGTCTTAAGGATGATTTTGTATTGTCGACCGCAACACATTGTTGTCTGTCATTAAGGTAAGATTGAATCCATGCTATTGTGTTTGTGTCAAGAGAAAAATCAGTTAATTTACTGATGAGAAGCTGGTGCTTAACTGTATCGAAGGCCTTCCTCAAGTCCAGAAAGACTGCCCCTACCACACCTCCACCATCAAGACTGGATTTGATGTCTTCTAGTAAGTAGCAGCATGCAGACTCTGTGGAGTATCTTTTCCCAAAACCAAACTGGCAAGGATGTAATGCATCAATGTGGTTGAGATGCTCTCCTGTCTGCTCTGCCACCACCTTCTCAAAGATCTTGGAGATGGCTGGTAGGATACTAATAGGTCGGTAGTTTGACACACAGAGCTTGTCTCCTGACTTGAAAAGCGGCTTGACTACTGCCTTTTTCAACGCCAAAGGAAAGATGTTTTTATTTATAGATTGATTCACAGCTATTGTTAGTACAGGAGTTAGAGTAATTTTGTGTTCTTTTAGAAGGGATATATCAAGTCCAAATATATCCTTTGCTTTACTATTTTTTAAATTTGCTATTATTTTAGAAATTGTGTCTTCATCTATATTTTGCAACCTACAATAAAACGCATTGCCATCCCCATGATCATCTTGGCAGCAGTTCACTTTAGGGAAAGTCTTCGCCAGGTCTAACATAGAATCCAAGAAATAATCATTGTAATATTTAGCCAGAATAGAGCCCTCATTTTGAACTATACCATTTATTTTGAGCTGTAAATGCTCCTGATACATTTTTTCCCTTCCCAATAATTTATCCATGCTCCTCCACAGAGTTTTACAATTACCTTTTGCCTCTTTGATTAGGTTTAGGAAAAAAATTGTTTTTGCTTTTCGAAGCAGCATGGTAACTTTATTTCTCAGAGATTTATAAATGTAATAATCAGTGGTTAATTTAGTTTTAAGTGAAACCTTGAGAGCTTTATCTGTCTGTTTCATTATGTCTCAAAGGGATTTATTAAACCACGGGAGCCTCTTTTTATTTGATGTTCTATGTTTGAGCTGTGTATATTTATCAATATTATTCTTTATTGCAGGGTGGCACGGTGGTGCAGCGGTTAGCACTGTCGCCTCACAGCAAGAAGGTCGTGGGTTCAAACCCTGGTTGCCCCGGCCTTTCTGTGTGGAGTTTGCATGTTCTCCCCGTGTCTGCGTGGGTTCTCTCCGGGTACTCCGGCTTCCTCCCACCATCCAAAAGACATGCAGGCTAGGTTAATTGGTGTCTCCAAAAAAATTGCCCTAGATGTGGATGTGGAGGTGAGTGTGAGTGTATGTCTGTCTATGTGTGGCCCTGCGATGGACTGGCGACCTGTCCAAGGTGTCCCCTGCCTTTCGCCCAATGTTAGCTGAGATAGGCTCCAGCCCCCCGCGACCCTGTACACAGGATAAGCGGTTGACGATGGATGGATGGATGGATTCTTTATTGCATTTAAAATATTGTTACATGTATGTACACAGCTTTCTCTATCAATTTTGGAGGCCCAGTCAATTTCATTTAAATCATTTTTAAGTTGTGTCATTTATTTAACTCATTTATGACATTTTAAAGAACAACACAAAAATAAGTCCACTCACTGATTGTGTGAGATTTAATTAACAACCCTAAAAGAAAACTCTCAGTTTATCAGTGCTGGGAAAATGTGTTTATTGATGTGTTTAATTGTTATTTTCCATTGGAAGAGATCTTCTAAAGTGAAAATATGGACTGGTTTCCTCCCTAATGGCATTTCAAGCATTTGTATTTGTAAAAATAACATAACCAGTTTTTCAAGTGTTGCTAAAGGTTAGAGCACATCAAGTGTTTAGATGAACAATGCTAATAGGTAATCGACAGGCAGAGGTCAAATAACTCAAATCCATTGACGAAAGAACTTTAAAGTATTATTATTACACAGAAGAGGTCTTTTGTGACTCGTCACATGGATTCATTGTGTTTCTGGCATCAGTTTATATATCTGCATTACTTTACTTGATCTTTTGTATGCACCTAAATATCCAGTACTTTGTGTTCCTGCTTTTGTTCCTAATATGTATTTCATGTACAATCAAAACAAAATTGTAAGGTTTCCACATTGCAATTTCAAAATTGAATTGAGTTATCTATAAATTAGTTAAACATTACACAATCCAATTAGTTGGAATTTTGTTATGAAATTGAAACGTGGAAATCTAAAAAAGGTGAAATGAATTTGTTTGAGTTAGGGTCAAGATCTGGGTCCACATGAACTCTATCAAACAGCATCAGAGTCTCTCTGGATTTCAGTGAGCAAACGTTTATGTTTCTGTCATTTAGATTTACATTTAGAGTAACTTCTTTCATTTCAAATGGAAAGTATGTCCAACAATTCAAGCTTGTCAAACCTCTCTACTAATCACTGTCTTCACTGTACAGATCATATGACAAAACACATTCACCCGAGGGAAATACAAGCAGTACTGCAGTATACAATAAATACAACACAATACAAATGTATTGAGAGAAATAATAAATACAAAATAAGACCTATATACTGGGGAAATAAACGATTTAAAAAAGTAGGGTACAAAGGGTCTAAAGGCTCCTTTAAGTTTATTTTCTCCCAAAACACCAAATAGCATAAAAAACTACCACAACACTTTGCTAAACCCTGTTTGTCACTTCTCTGAAGTGCTTATATTGACTAAGTATTATCTTCATTTGATCCGCAACAAAGGATTTGCCTAAGTTGAAATCTAACCCTAACCTAAGCCTAACCTAAATCTAACCTAAATCTAGCCCTAACCAAACCTAACACTAACCTAAACCTAACCCTAACCTAAATCTAACCCTAACCTAAATCTAACCTAAATCTAACCCTAACAAAACCTAACACTAACCTAAATCTAACCCTAACCTAAGCCTAATCTAAATCTAAATCTAACCCTAACCAAACCTAAAACTAACCTATATCTAACGCTAACCTAAATCTAACCCTAATCAAACCTAAAACTAACCTATATCTAAAGCTAACCTAAATCTAACCCTAATCAAACCTAAAACTAACCTATATCTAAAGCTAACCTAAATCTAACCCTAACCTAAGCCTAACCTAAATCTAACCCTAACCAAACCTAAAACTAACCTATATCTAACGCTAACCTAAATCTAACCCTAATCAAACCTAAAACTAACCTATATCTAAAGCTAACCTAAATCTAACCCTAATCAAACCTAAAACTAACCTATATCTAACGCTAGCCTAAATCTAACCCTAACCAAACCCTAACCTAAATCTAACCCTAACCAAACCTAAAACTAACCTATATCTAACGCTAACCTAAATCTAACCCTAATCAAACCTAAAACTAACCTATATCTAAAGCTAACCTAAATCTAACCCTAACCTAAGCCTAACCTAAATCTAACCCTAACCTAAGCCTAACCTAAATCTAACCCTAACCTAAGCCTAACCAAAACCCTAACCCTAACCAAACATAACACTAAACTAAATCTAACCCTAACCCTAACCTAACCCTAACCCTAACCAAACCTAAAACTAACCTATATCTAACGCTAACCTAAATCTAACCCTAACCTAAGCCAAACCTAAATCTAACCTAAATCTAGCCCTAACCAAACCTAACACTAACCTAAACCTAACCTAAATCTAACCCTAACCTAAATCTAACCCTAACCTAAGCCTAACCAAAACCCTAACCCTAACCAAACATAACACTAACCTAAATTTAACCCTAACATAACCCTAACCAAACCTAAAACTAACCTATATCTAACGCTAACCTAAATATAACCCTAACCTAAGCATAACCTAAATCTAACCTAAATCTAACCCTAACCAAACCTAACACTAACCTAAATCTAACCCTAACCTAAATCTAACCATAACCTAACCCTAACTTAAATCTAACCTAAATCTAACCCTAACCAAACCTAAAACTAACCTATATCTAACGCTAACCTAAATCTAACCCTAACCTAACCCTAACCAAACCTAACACTAACCTAAATATAACCCTAACCTAAATATAACCCTAACCTAAATCTAACCCTAACCAACCCTTTACTAAACCCTGTTTGTCACTTCTCTGAAGTGCTTATATTGAATAAGTATTATCTTCATTTGATCCACAAAAAAGGATCTTGCAGCCTCAAAAATATTTGCCTAAGTTGAAACCTAACCCTAACCTAAATCTAACCATAACCATAGCCTAACCCTAACCTAATTCTAACCTAACCCTAACCTAATCCTAGCCTGACCCTAACCTAACCTGACCCTAACATAAATCTAACTCTAACCTAACCCAAACCTAAGCCTAACCATAACCATAACCTAACCCTAACCTAACCAACCATTTGCTAAACCCTGTTTGTCACTTCTCTGAAGTGCTTATATTGACTAAGTATTATCTTCATTTGATCTGCAAAAAAGGATCTTGCAGTCTCAAAAATATTTGCCTAAGTTGAAACCTAACCCTAACCCTAGCCTAAATCTAACCCTAACCCCTAGCCCTAACCTAATCCTAACCTAACCCTAACCTAACCCTAACCTGACCCTAACCTAAATCTAACCCTAACCTAATCCTAGCCTAACCCTAACCTAACCCTAACCTAAGCCTAACCTAACCTAACCCTAACATAACCCTATCTTCATTTGATCCACAAAAAAGGATCTTGCAGTCTCAAAAATATTTGCCTAAGTTGAAACCTAACCCTAACCTAACCCTAACCTAAATGTAACCCTAATCTAACCCTAACCCTAGCCTAAGCCTAACCTAATCCTAACATAGCCTAACCCTAACCTAACCTAACCTGACCCTAACCTAAACCTAACCTAACCTAATCCTAGCCTAACCAAACCTAACACTAACCTAAATCTAACCCTAACCTAAATCTAACCCTAACCTAACCTAACCAACCCTTTACTAAACCCTGTTTGTCACTACTCTGAAGTGCTTATATTGAATAAGTATTATCTTCATTTGATCTGCAAAAAAGGATCTTGCAGTCTAAAAAATATTTGCCTAAGTTGAAACCTAACCCTAACCCTACCCTAAATCTAACCCTAACCCCTAACCCTAACCTAATCCTAACCTAACCTAACCCTAACCTAATCCTAGCCTAACCTAACCCTAACCTGACCCTAACCTAAATCTAACCCTAGCCTAATCCTAGCCTAACCCTAACCTAACCCTAACCTAAGCCTAACCTAACCTAACCTAACCCTAACATAACCCTATCTTCATTTGATCCACAAAAAAGGATCTTGCAGTCTCAAAAATATTTGCCTATGTTGAAACCTAACCCTAACCTAACCCTAACCTAAATCTAACCCTAATCTAACCCTAACCCTAGCCTAAGCCTAACCTAATCCTAGCCTAGCCTAGCCTAGCCTAACCCTAACCTGACCCCTAACCTAAATCTAACCCTAACCTAATCCTAGCCTAACCAAACCTAACACTAACCTAAATCTAACCCTAACATAAATCTAACCCTAACTTAACCTAACCAACCCTTTACTAAACCCTGTTTGTCACTACTCTGAAGTGCTTATATTGAATAAGTATTATCTTCATTTGATCCACAAAAATGGATCTTGCAGCTTCAAAAATATTTGCCTAAGTTGAAACCTAACCCTAACCTAAATCTAACCCTAACCATAGCCTAACCCTAACCTAATTCTAACCTAACCCTTAACCTAACCCTAACCTAACCCTTAACCGCTAACCCTTACCCTAAACCTAACCTAATCCTAGCCTAACCCTAACCTAACCCTAACCTAACCCTAACCTAACCCAAACCTAAGCCTAACCTAACCATAACCTAACCCTAACCTATCCAACCCTTTGCTAAACCCTGTTTGTCACTTCTCTGAAGTGCTTATATTGACTAAGTATTATCTTCATTTGATCTGCAAAAAAGGATCTTGCAGTCTCAAAAATATTTGCCTAAATTGAAACCTAACCCTAACTTAACCCTAACCCTAGCCTAAATCTAACCCTAACCTAATCCTAACCTAACCTAACCTAACCTAACCTAATCCTAGCCTAACCTAACCCTAACCTAAATATAACCCTAACCTAATCCTAGCCTAACCCTAACCTAATCCTAGCCTAACCCTAACCTAAATATAACCTAAGCCTAACCTAACCCTAACATAACCCTATCTTCATTTGATCCACAAAAAAGGATCTTGCAGTCTCAAAAATATTTGCCTAAGTTGAAACCTAACCCTAACCTAAATCTAACCCTAACCTAACCCTAACCTTAATCTAACCCTAACCTAACCCTATCCTAACCCTAACCTAATCCTAGCCTAGCCTAACCTAACCTGACCCTAACCTAAATCTAACCCTAACCTAATCCTAGCCTAACCCTAACCTAACACCAACCTAAGCCTAACCTAACCCCAACCTAACCCCAACCTTAGCCTAACCTAACCCAACCTAAGCCTAACACTAACCTAACCCTAACCTAAGCCTAACCTAACCCTAACCTAAGCCTAACCTAACCCCAACCTAAGCCTAACCTAACCTAACCCTAACCTAACATGGAACTACATAGAAAATGAATTAACCATAACAAAAGCCAAACTCAAAGGACAACTCATCTAGGACTTTAACACTAAAACTTATAGTTCATAAAAATCATTTGACCCTTAGCAGTTTGTTTACAGATTTGAACCACTAATAGATCTAAACATAAATAACTAATATTGCTTTAACATTCATTCATGCTCTGTTAAAGCATAATTTCATGGACTGCTGCTGTGAAAAGCACTACACAAATAAATTTTATTTGATTAGTCTAATAAAAACAAGCATAAACTATTATTTACCTTCACACAAATCATGTTGCTCAATCAATATTCAATAAAAATTCATATATTTCTTCTATCTTCACTGTAAAAAATTACTGTAAATTTACGGCCAAATTCCTACAGCAATCTACTGTGATTCTTAAATACAGTAGTTTGCTGGTAAAAATGTTGCATTCTGGGAGATCAAGAGCAGGCTCACTGTGAAGTGACTAGTTTTACAGTAAATAGCTGTTCTACGCAAGGCATTAGGGGAAAATGAACATTTAAAATCGTGATATCATGATGCTTCTGACCAACTCCTCTGTTCTTTATCACATCAGCCTTCACTTGTCTGTCTAATGAGAAGTCAAATAATAAAAAAAATCAACCTTTGAAGCATTGTAGATATTAAATGTACAGTTTTGCCAAGATTGAAAAGTGTATTTTTTTTTATAAAAAAACAAAAACAAAACAACAACAACAACAACAGCCTGCACACAGTAAAATAACAGCATAGCACTGCATTGTGGGTTATAATGGTGACATACCCATAAGCCTTTGCACTTGAATAAGTATACATGCTTTGGGAATGCATTGAGGCTACAAAAATAAAAAATACAAAAATATGTACAAAAGTTTGTATTCAGACTTTATAGAAGTCTTAGTTTAATTAGTGTTATTGTTTTGTTACCAATAGTTGTGTTTTGTTGAAGTCACCATTATGATGATTAGTGTTTTCTTGAGCACCTCGGACCTTCTTTATTATTATATTATGATCTTCCGGTCAGTCCATTTGTGTTTGAGTAAAACACGAGTTGATGCTCTGTGATAGCTGGAAGACAGAACATAAGGTCAGACTGAATATCTGATCCTAGCTTGTAAACGGCACTAAACGTGTGAATAGTGATGCATTACACATAAAAGCAAAAACAGTAAATTATATTTCAGCAAAATGATATCAGCAAACTGAGTGTTTGATGTTTTTGATGAATTTACAGAATAACAGTTGCTAACAAGACACACACAGATATCAACTCTCGGCATACAAAACACAACAATGGTGACGATTAACAAACATACTTTTACAGTATCTTAGACTGCAACAAAAACAACATCAAAATAAACCAGTAAATAGTAAAAATCTAAGTAAATTCTTCATGGCGCAGTGCATGATGGGAACATAGCTGTTAATTTCAACAACAGTAGACAGTAAGTAATTTAACAGCAATATGCAGCTAAATTGCCGTTGTATACTGTAGCTGTCAAAAAGAGTAACTTGCTGTTCATTTCAAGAATGGTAACAAACCGTATTTTTACAGTATAATGCTGGCAACCACAGCTGCCAGTAGTTTACTGTTTTTTTTAAAGGATTTTTTTTACAGTGTTGATAAACTTTGTGTCCTGAACAAGAATCCTTAAGGTGTGCCTTCCCCCGTTGTACCCTACATTGAGAATGTGTGACACAGGCATGTGTTTGTGCAAGTCTTGTGCAATATGACTTTGTGAAATGATGTACAAAACATCTGATGATTTAAAAAAGGTCCATGCTATAATAATACAAATAAATTTAAGTCTTTCATCAATATAAATTCATTGAACTTCCCTTAGCTTCAGATTCCTGCTGTAAGAATTTCACAGTTCAGAGATAATCTTCACTGAATCTTTAAATAAACTTAAACTCAGTGTGAGCAGATTCATATTTTGATGAAAAGGATCAAAGGACATTATTATTGTGAGTCATTCTGGCAGTCGGTTTAGTCCTAACAAAAGCATATGAACAATGTAGTATTAGTGTCATGCATCATCAGCTGCATTTGTGTTCTTGTCACACAGGATTTTTAACATTCTTGACATTGCATAAACTTCTCAAGTAAATGAAGAGAAATGTCAAAGTTCCTCTGTGAAATCACACTGGATCATGTTTCCAGGACAATTTGTAGTTATTGAGTGTATATGTATACACTCAATACACACGTATAACAATACACTCAATACACACGTATAACAATACACTCAATACACACGTATAACAATACACTCAATACACACGTATAACAATACACTCAATACACACGTATAACAATACACTCAATACACACGTATAACAATACACTCAATACACACGTATAACAATACACTCAATACACACGTATAACAATACACTCAATACACACCTATAACAATACACTCAATACACACCTATAACAATACACTCAATACACACCTATAACAATACACTCAATACACACCTATAACAATACACTCAATACACACCTATAACAATACACTCAATACACACCTATAACAATACACTCAATACACACCTATAACAATACACTCAATACACACCTATAACAATACACTCAATACACACCTATAACAATACACTCAATATACACCTATAACAATACACTCAATACTCACCTATAACAATACATTCAATACACACCTATAACAATACACTCAATATACACCTATAACAATACACTCAATATACACCTATAACAATACACTCAATACTCACCTATAACAATACACTCAATATACACCTATAACAATACACTCAATACATACCTATAACAATACACTCAATACACACCTATAACAATACACTCAATATACACCTATAACAATACACTCAATATACACCTATAACAATACACTCAATACATACGCACTCAATATACACGTATAACAATACACTCAATACATACGCACTCAATATACACGTATAACAATACACTCAATATACACATATAACAATATTAGTAAAAATGGTTTTGTAGAAGTAATTAATTTGCTAATAATTATAGTTAAACAAACTCTAACCCCAGCTCACTAGATATGAAATTGTGTGTTTTGAATAACTATGATCATGTTAAAATGTTCTGAGCTGTAAGTTATGTACGTGTGTGCTCTGGATGAGCCAGTTCATTATAGAAATAAAAGAAGGGTGTGGAGTCCATTCACAATGGCTAAGTTGTTATTCTCCACCTCTTAAACCAACTCATTATCATGATATTATAAGTACAATAGCGCTTGTTTATTACTACTGTTTTCTTTTAACAAGAATATTACATCAGAAGTTTTCTTTTTTATCAATAAAATTATCCAAAGGAGCAATACTGATCCCGAGTTTATATCACATACTGTTTTATATTCTTTTTAAGTGCAGACTCTTTTATGATCAGTTGACTTTTATTTTTATGTTAAACATTTAGCATAAAACCAACATTTAATAGAAAAACATCTCTTTCAACTACCTTTGTTGAGAGCATAGCCTCTTTTACGGACAAACACTAACCCTCTATTAATATACATTAGAGAATAAGTTGATCTTATTGTTCGTTCTTTTGGGTGTCATGGACACAAAAACATTGAGTGACATTTACACAGCAGAGAAGAACCAGCTTTAGGCAGGTATTTTTTCAGCTCCACCCTTTGAGGAATAAAATGAATGTTATGACACTTCAAGCACAGAAGACCAGCAAAAGCATCAGATGAACTTCTTACACTTTTGATGGGACTCTTCTTCACACAATCTCAGGTAAGAATCACTCGAAATCATGAAATTTGTCTTGACAACTTTTAAACATCTGCATATGTGATGAGTAAGAAATGAAATGTTATTCCCCAACATGGCGATGTTAAAATGTACATGAGTTTATAAGAGAACATGTGTATTTCAAATAAATAAATAATAATAAATAAATATATATATATACTAATATATATATATATATATATATATATATATATATATATATATATATATATATATATATATATATTAGTACAAATAAACTAGAATCTCAATTAATGTGATGCCATGGAAACTACAATTACAATAATTATAGTTCAACACTTGATACTAAAAGTTGTATTTGTTAATATTAGTAAATATACATAGTTATCATGAACTAACAATAAACAATATAAGTTTATAGCATTCATTAATCTTGGTAAATGTTAATTTATTTTAATTGTTCATTGTTTGTTCATATTACATTACAGTTTTTTTCAATCGCTAACAAGCGCTTACCCTAACTTCAGATACTTTTTCTAAACTCTTAACACAGACTCACACCTACAAAACGCAATTGGCCAAATGGATCATTTTTTTCTCAAAAACAAATTTTGTTAAATATATACTAACTCTTCATTTCAAAATAGAACACATCTTTCTCTGCACACACTCACTTTACCAAAACACTGGAAATCTGACTTAAAATGAAATTATTCTATCAAAGAATAACACTTGTTTTCAATTCACAAGGTACATGCAGTCAATCAAAGTACACCAGGTTTCAAAATACTGGCTATTGTTGGCATTACCAAAACTGCATAGACTTTTATGTTTCAGTTTTACAGGTATTTGCATGCAAAACATGCAATCCACCGTTTTTACACTAAATTTCTTGGTTGGGAACTGTATGTCCACATGTACAGTAATGTTCACATTCAAAAGCATTCCAGTAAAAAAGCAAATCAGTTTTATTTTCCTTTACTGTTTACTACAGGAGGTACAGTAGAAACACGGTATGATAGAACAGAAAACGTTTTACAGTTGTAACATTCACCTTGTCTCGTTTTGCCCTTACCTCTTCTTTGCCCATTTTGTCCCTTTTGGTCTTCCGTAGTTTTACTTTCGTCCCTTATTTAACTCCACAGTCCCCTTGTTAGCGTTCATGTTCTCTGTTATTAGTTTCACCTGCACCCGCCCCCTCTGGCTCTCGCGCTCGCTCACAATCATCAGAGTATTAGTTTCACCCGCACTCGTTCTAATCACTAGATTATTAGTCTCACTTGCACTGTTCGTTTTCCCCTATATATACGCTGCCCTTTCGCTTCACTCTTGTTGGTTATTGTTTAGTTTACCCCTTCGCTTTGCCAGCTCTAGTGTTCCCCTAGAATCCCCTGTCTTTTCCTCTCGCTTGTCTCGTCTCGTTTGATATACTCTGATTCCCCGGCTTCGACCTAACACTCCCCTTGACTACTCTTCTGTGGATTTGCCCCTTTGATATACTCTGATTCCCCGGCTTTGACCTCACGCTCCCCTTGACTACTCTTCACTGGATTTGCCCTTTTGTACTGTTGCCTGCTTTGTTTCATAAAGCAGTTTTACTCCGACATTGTGACTGTATCGTCTTGTGTGTGCGGGACAACAGTATTGCTTACAGTGAACAAAATATCCATGAAACACACAAGAGCATTCTGAACAAAAAAACAACAGCATAAAGCCCAGATAAAAAGGGCCTGGTTGGCCTCCAATTCCATTACTCTCTGAAACAAAGTTTATGTAAATCATGTCATTACTGTATACCATACTGTACTGTAACCTATTGCTGTGTAGGTTACCTACTTGCAAAGTGCAAAGCTTATAGAACTGGACATTGAATAGATGCGTCACAGGTGCATCGTCAGGTATTTTGTCTGAAGAGTAGTCCTGGGAAATGCAGCATCTCGTTCCGCTTTTATCAGGGAACAAGGGTTACAGTTAAGTGTTCCCTGTCAAAAAGCTACACTTTGATGCTGCACTGACTTAGCGCTTTGGGAACGAGAATACCCAGGCCGCCGCACTGTGGATGTCCGGACCCCTTATGGTTGTGTAGTTGTGCTCACAAGAGCACGAGAGGTCTCAGACATGAGCTTGTAATGTTTACTCAAGGACATAAGAGCCCGGAGTGGCATGAACATCCAAACTATAAAATCTTATGAATGTGTGCGAAGAGGACCAGCCTGCCGCATAACAAACATGCTGCAGAGGGACATCTCTAGCCAAGGTAACGCCTCTGGTAGAGTGAGCCCTGATACCTACTGGCGAAGCTTGACCACACACCTCGTAGGCCAGGGCAATAGCGTCCCTCACCCAATGCGACATCGTCTGCTTGGTGGCAGCCACCCCCCTGTTGCGGCCCCCATGGCAAATTAATAGTTGCCCTGAGCAGAAGGCTTTGAGAGTGACCGGATGTACAGTCGAGAAAGGAACATTAGGCAGGTAGTCAGGATGAGGGTGCAAAAATGCTTTAGAAATTTCTGGGGCAAAATCGAAGCAGGCTGGCAAGACAGACAGAGCCTGTAGATCCCCAATTCTTTTTAGAGAAGTAATTGCCATAAGAAAAACCATCTTGAGAGTCAGAAGTTTATCAGATGCTGACTCTAGAGGTTCAAAGGGGGTCTCAACCAGACCCCCAAGGAGTATTGATAAGTCACATGAGGGGATCCTGGTCCTAGCAGGAGATCTCAGTCACATGGCTCCACGAACGAAGCGAGCGAGCAGAGGATGTCTCCCCAACGGCACCCCGTCAATCAAGGTGTGGCAAGCAGATGGCCACGTAAACCCTGAGAGTGGCGGGGCATGTGCCTGCTGACAATTTTTCCTGCAGAAAGTCCAGATCTGAAGCAATCTGGCAGTTAACTGGATCTGCATTATGTGCACTACACCATCTTTCAAAGACACCCCATTTATTGGCGTAACTTCTTCTAATAGAGGGATCCCTAGCACTTAGAATGGTCTTGATAACTTCAGGCGAAAGCCCAGTGTCCCTCAGTTGGTACCCTTCAGGGGCCAAACATGAAGGTTCCACAGCTTGGACCAAGGAATAAAATATTGTCCTATGCGTCTGAGACAGAAGGTCCCTCCCGCCCAGAGCACGAGAGGTCTCAGACATGAGCTTGTAATGTTTACTCAAGGACATAAGAGCCCGGAGTGGCATGAACATCCAAACTATAAAATCTTATGAATGTGTGCGAAGAGGACCAGCCTGCCACATAACAAACATGCTGCAGAGGGACATCTCTAGCCAAGGCTTTAGAGGAGGCAACGCCTCTGGTAGAGTGAGCCCTGATACCTACTGGCGAAGCTTGACCACACACCTCGTAGGCCAGGGCAATAGCGTCCCTCACCCAATGCGACATAGTCTGCTTGGTGGCAGCCACCCCCCAGTTGAGGCCCCCATGGCAAATTAATAGTTGCCCTGAGCAGAAGGCTTCAAGAGTGACCAGATGTACAGTCGAGAAAGGAACATTAGGCAGGTAGTCAGGATGAGGGTGCAGAAATGCTTTAGCCATTCCTGAGGCAAAATCGAAGCAGGCTGGCAAGACAGACAGAGCCTGTAGATCCCCAATTCTTTTTAGAGAAGTAATTGCCATAAGAAAAAACATCTTGAGAGTCAGAAGTTTATCAGATGCTGACTCTAGAGGTTCGAAGGGGGTCTCAACCAGACCCCCAAGGAGTATTGATAAGTCACATGAGGGGATCCTGGTCCTAGCAGGAGGTCTCAGTCACATGGCTCCATGAACGAAGCGAGCGAGCAGAGGATGTCTCCCCAACGGCACCCCGTCAATCAAGGTGTGGCAAACAGATGGCCACGTAAACCCTGAGAGTGGCGGGGCATGTGCCTGCTGACAATTTTTCCTGCAGAAAGTCCAGATCTGAAGCAATCTGGCAGTTAACTAGATCTGCATTATGTGCACTACACCATCTTTCAAAGACACCCCATTTATTGGCATAACTTCTTCTAATAGAGGGAGCCCTAGCACTTAGAATGGTCTCGATAACTTCAGGCGAAAGCCCAGTGTCCCTCAGTTGGTACCCTTACATGACCCAAACATGAAGGTTCCACAGCTCGGGCCAGGGATGAAATATTGTCCTCTGCGTCTGAGACAGAAGGTCCCTCCTGCCCGGAATCGCACAAAGCGAGCTGTCAAGGAGAGACATTATCTCCGAGAACCAGACCCTATTCGATCAGTGCGGCGCTATCAGTAAGAGGCAGGACCCTTGCTGGCGTACTCTGGCCAAGAATCCCGGGAGCAGAGAAACCGGGGGAAACGCATACAGGCGCATTCTGGGCCATGTATGCGCAATCGCGTCCAGACCCGGGGGGGCTGGGTGAGTCAAAGAGAAGTAGAGGGGACATTGCGCTGTCTATTGAGAGGTGAAGAGGCCCACTTCTGCCCTGTAAAATCTCACCCAGATTTGTTCCACTACCTCGGGGTGGAGTTTACACTCCCCCGTTGGTAATTTCTGTCTGGACAATAAATCTGCTCCCACATTCAGGCATCCAGGGATATAAACTGCCCTGACTGACAGGAGCTTGCCCTGGGCCCAAAGGAGAATCTGACATGCCAGAGCGTTCAGCTGGCATGAACGTAGACCTCCTTGATGATTTATGTAAGAGACTGCTGCTATGTTGTCCACCCGCACCAGGACATGGCAGCCTATCAAATGCTGGAGGAAGTATTTCAGGGCCAGAAATACAGCCATCAACTCGAGGCAGTTGATTTGCCAATCGAGCTGATGACCCTCCCATTCCCCTTAAGCTGGATGACCACTTAAGACCTCTCCCTAGCCCGTCAGGGAGGCATCTGTCATTAGCAACTTGTGACGACAAGACGCACCTAGAGTGGGACCCAAAGTAAGGAACCGGGGTCTGAACCATATTGAAAGGGAACGAAGCGCACGGCAAGCCTCCTCGTCGACTGTGGTACCCGCAATCAGCAGATCAGCCTGGTACGCCTGCAAAACTGCCATAGTGTGCAGGGCAGCACCAGCCTGACCTGCTGCCCGATAAGCCTTCCCACAAGCGTGGAGGGTGTCCTGCACAGCTTTGTGGGAGGAGTGGGTCTTTTTAATGATGATGCCGAGACTGGCGAGAGATAACCCGCAAGTGTCTCTTCAACTGGTGGCATCACCAATACCCCCGTGCCTCAGCACCCAGGATAGTTGAATATATCAACGTCGAGGGCACAAAGACACGGGAAGTATAAGGTTTCCTCCATGAACAAGAGAGCTCGCCATGGAGGTCATCAAAGAAAGGAAGGGACTGATGAGGCTTTCACCAGACAGAAATTTGTCTCCAACTTGGAGCGTTTGGGGGTCTCTTGTTTGCGTGGCCAGTCTAATTGAAGCCACGAAGAGGCACAGGAGCATGCTTCAGGATCACGGGAAGGACCAAATGGATCTGGGGAGAGAGCGAGAGATTGGGGCGGACCTGTCTCTCGCTCCTCAGCCAGATCCATACGAGAGCCCCACGATGGAAGTGTGGGCACTGACTCTCGGAAGTAAGCAAGATGAATGCAAAGCATTTTGACTGAGAACAGATCGCAATGCTTGCACCCACCCCGCCCCAACGGAAGAGCAGCATGCTCTTCCCCAAACATACAAAACAAAACTGGTGTGTGTCCCTCTCAGCCATAGAACGTAAACAAGGGAACACACACTGCTTGCTCTGTCTTTCAGTCATTTTCGGTTTTTTTTTTTTTTTTTAAAGAGAAAGGTTTCTGCGCACTGCCTAACAAAATCTAACTCCTAACAGAGGAAAGTAGAAAGGTTTCTGACACGTTCATGAAGCACACACAAAGAGTTAGTCCCGTCGTACTTACACCCATCATCATGAAGTGCTTCGAGAGGCTCGTCATGAGGCAGATTAAGACCCAGCTGCCCCCCTCACTAGACCCACTGCAGTTTGCGTATCGTTCAAACCGTTCAACGGACGATGCCATCACCACAACCCTCCATCTGGCCCTCACCCACCTAGACAATAAGGACTCATACGTTCAAATGCTGTTCATAGATTTCAGCTCAGCATTCAACACAATCATTCCCCAGCACCTGATTGGAAAGCTGAACCTGCTGGGCCTGGACACCTCCCTCTGCAACTGGATCCTGGACTTCCTGACTGGGAGACCTCAGTCAGTCCGGATCGGGAACAGCATCTCCACCACCACCACACTGAGCACTGGGGCCCCCAGGGCTGTGTGCTCAGTCCACTGCTGTTCACTCTGCTGACTCACGACTGTGCAGCAATGCACAGCTCGAATCACATCATCAAGTTCGCCGATGAAACGACCGTGGTGGGTCTCATCAGCAAGAACGACGAGTCAGCATACAGAGAGGAGGTGCAGCGGCTGACGAACTGGTGTAGAGCCAACAACCTGTCCCTGAATGTCAACAAAACAAAAGAGATGGTTGTTGACTTTAGGAGAGCACAAGGTGAACACACTCTGCTGAACATCGACGGCTCCTCTGTGGAGATCGTCAAAAGCACCAAATTCCTTGGTGTTCACTTGGCGGAGAACCTCACCTGGTCCCTCAACACCAGCTCTATCACCAAGAAAGCCCAGCAGCGTCTCTACTTTCTTCGAAGGCTGAGGAAAGCACATCTCCCAACCCCCATCCTCACTACATTCTATAGAGGGACTATTGAGAGCATCCTGAGCAGCTGCATCACTGCCTGGTTTGGGACTTGCACCGCTTCGGACCGCAAAGCCCTGCAGAGGATAGTGAGGACAGCTGAGAAGATCATTGGGGTCTCTCTTCCCTCCATCAAAGACATTTACAAAAACACTGTATCCACAAAGCAACCAGCATTGTGGACGACCCCACACACCCCTCACACAAACTCTTTACCCTCCTGCCGTCTGGCAAGAGGTACCGAAGCATTCGGGCCCTCACGGCCAGACTGTGTAACAGCTTCTTCCCCAAGCCATCAGACTCCTCAATACTCAGAGACTGGTTTGACACACACATGTCCTGAGTTGCACTTTAATTACTGTCACTTTATAACTGTCTGCTACCTCAATAACTGCTATGTGCATAGAACATTATCTCATAGTATGTTATGTTTACATTTTTAGAAACTGTCATCTTTTTGCACTACTGAGTACTGGTCAGTGCTGCACTGTCTATTGTCCTGTTCATTGTCAGAAATTTGTTGTACTGTCCTGTACTTTTTGCACATGTTTGCATGTGCACTTTATATAGGTATATATAGGTAGTTTATATAGGTATTTTATTTCGTTGTGTTGTCTCATGTGGTCCTGTGTTGGTCCTTTGTTGTTTTTATGTAGCACCATGGTCCTGGAGGAACGTTGTCTCGTTTTGCTGTGTACTGTACTAACTGTATATGGTTGAAACGACAATAAAAACCACTTGACTTGACTTGACTTGAGTGATCTGAAGACAAAAGATCTGACGATGCACCTGTGACGCATCTATTTATGTCACCAGCAGAGGCTATAAATTCTGGTCAATTTCATTGAGGTGTTGCACACATATTCACTGCTGGTCACACCTAAAGTTGTTCCCAAAGCGCTAAGTCAGCACAGCATCAAAGTGTAGCTTTTTGACAGGGAACTGTTAATAGCTGTACTGTTTGCCGGTTTAATGTACACTGCTTTTATTGTATTTGTCTGTATGTGTATTTGTATGTCACTGATTATTAAGAGCTCATACTATTCTATACATGTTGGTTTTGGTTTTCATCATCATTGTGATTTGTAAAATGATGAGTTGAAATGTTGTGAAATTAAGTGATCGCACATATTGTGTGTGTTATGGCATTCCAAGAGCCACAAGAATCTCGACAATAAAAGTTGCTGCTGTTTCTTAAAATTTCTATAGAAATTTATGAACTCTGCATGTATTCACGGGGCCCCCAAGGCACCACATATATCACCTATAGAACAGGCTGACGCTGACTGGAATCAAAAGAAGTTGCTCTGATGCAGGGAAACAAATTCAGCATAAGAGATAGAAGTGAGCTTTCAATCTGATGCTACAGCAACTGCGAATATGTGACCACTTTAAATGAAGTCATCAAATCTTGTGAAATTTGAAAGTAAAATCAAGAGTGGCTGCTGTAGTCTCTTGGCTGGTAACTGAAAGATTGCAGGTTTATCCTGCAGGAGGATTGTAATAAGTGTATATATGTGTAACATTCTGGCAGGCTGAAGACAGGAACAGATGGAGACAAAGTACCTGAAGTCTGAACCCAAGAGGAGTTTATTTACAGTGCTTGTAACAGAAAATGAAACCAAAACAAACACAAATGACAGTAAATATAGTTATAGATATACACACACAGTTATAGTACACTGACAAGGAAAACACATAACAGAGACAAAGACCTCTAGTGGCCACTAGGGCAAATGTTCCAAGTGTTACAATATGTATAAACAGTGACGTGCGGTGATGTCTTAAAGAGGCTAGGCACTGAGTTATGAAAGCCTGATTACCTGATTTATTGTTTAAGCTAATAATACGTAATAACAGTGAACATTACGCACAAGTGCGGCATATCAAGAAATGTACAAATCAGGATGTATATCGTGTACATATCAAGAAATGTATATGTATTTTATATATGTTTTATATATAATATACACGATTTTGTTAATATATCTTCATTTGATATTATTATACAAAATTCAGTTGTCAAAACACAGAACATATAACAGAACATAAGTTGTTTATTTTTTACAACATTATGTGCTTATTTTTTTTTATGTGCAATCTTCATCTTTATAACAGAAGATACAATACAACAATCTTCAAGATACAGTAAATCTTCAAATGTGTAACAGATTGTCACCTTAAAAACAGTCATTGCGTGGTGGTGGAACAAGCAATGCTATATAGAAATATCACAGCGGCCAATTATGTTTGTCAGTCAGCAAAAGTAAAATCACACACTGCTCAATAGAATATGAAGGCAAATGGCTTGCATTAATTCAACCACATTTATCAATTCAATATTAAGCCCAAAATAGTTTTTGACTCACCAATCGGTAGATTACTTGTACATAAAATCCATCCGACGCTCATTCCTCGTGAAGACGTCGATCACAGCTTTGTAAAACTCGTCTTTACAGGCAATCAGTTTGAAATGATCGGATAATTTTTGGGCCCATTTGCTGTACTAGTCCATCTAAGGCTGGCGTAGACCTCCCTCTTGCAATTAACTCATATTTTGAATTAAAATCGAGCTTGGAAAAATGTCTTAATTCCGTGATTACGGCCGGTGCTGTCATTTTGATTTTGATTTTGGCGGGGATTAGGCATGTACGCTAGCTGTGGTGTAATGACGTTAGCTACGCAAATGTCCAGGAATATCTCGATTTGAATTGGTCCATGTCTGATACGTAACGGAGATGATTACGGGCATAACATATTTACGTCAAAAGGCACAGCAGATTTGTGCTTTTTGACGTACATGTTAAAGAATACAGGATCGAAGTGCGCATGCGCAACATGGGTTTTCCGCTTGTCATCTGCAATGAATGGACCGTAAAAGCACTGCTTATTCTACCATTTGTTTTTAGTTGGTTATTATGCGTAACTGCTACATTTGTCATCATAACGTCTAAACAATTGGAATAACACACATATTGCATATATAAAAATCACAAGAATAAAAAGTAAAAATACAAATACAAGTTTATTATTTAATAAACATGTTATTTTTGAATTTTGGCAGGGTAGGCAGTGCCTAGTTTGCCTACCCAGACCGCACGTCACTGTGTATAAACATGTATTGCATATATTCTAAAACATACGGTGACCTTTTGTTTTTAAAATAAAAAATAGATTATGTGTTCTATAACATATTCTTGATGGCTTGCAAAATCTGTTTTGTATCTTGCAGCTTTACTGTATGAAAAGCAAGACCTGAGAACAACATGAAACAAAACATCATGACCAGCAGTCTGATACTGCTGTCTGCTCTCTGTATAGGTGAGACACACACACACACACACACACACACACACACACACACACACACACACACACACACACACACACACTCACACAAACACACACACACACTCTCTCACTCACACAAACACATTAACACACACACACACCCACACACTCATACACACCCACACACTCATACACACGCACACACACACACACACACACACACACAAACACTCACACACTCACACACATACACACACTCACACACATACTCACACACACCCACGCACTCATACACAAACACACACTCACACACTCACTCACTCACACACACACACACACACACACACACACACACACACACATTTTTGTATTTTACCTGTTGCTGCTGGCACCTAGGTAGAGCCTGTGTTTGTAGCCTGCTAGTTTTTTTTTGTTGCATCGCTTATATATCTGTTTTCAGCCTTTAATCTTTAACATCTGCCATTTTTAAGCACGCATCGGGTTTTCCCTCATATTATTCTCTTATCGCGATTCAACTGCGCGTATATTCCACCTGCATCCGCGTTCTATTTTTATCGCGATTAAACTGCGTTAATTTTTTCAGCGCGCACCCGTATTTTCTCCTCTGCGGTACACGGATTATTGCATCAATCTCAAAGCACCACTTATCAAGAACAACCACCACCACCAACAAACAATTTTGTGAGGGATTCACATCAATCTCAAACCCTCACCGCTCAGGATCAACTGACAACAAACAATTTCCGGTAAGTCATGGCATCCGCTCATGATATTTCTTCCTGCATTGCATGTCACATGTTTACAATAGCCTCCTCCGTCAGCAGTGAGGGATTCACATGTGATAAATGTAAGGAATTAGTCAGGCTCACGGAGAAGGTTAATGAGTTAGAGACACGCATTTGAATGCTAGTGGAGGTCAGTGAAAAAGAGAAGCCGGTAGATACTGTTTTGGATGCGAGTAGTACAGAGAGCAACATACATACTTTGGTTCCGTCTGTAGCTCGGCGGCATACTCGCTCAGCAAAGCAACACCACTCTCCCGTTCATGTTAGGGTTTCCAATCGATTCTCCCCAATCAGTGATACACCCACTGAGAATCATATTGAAAGAGCCCTTTTTATTGGCGATTCTATTGTAAGGAACGTGGAAATAGAGACTCTGGCCACTATTGTTAATTGCATTTCGGGTGCCAGAGCGTCTGACATAAAATCAAATTTACAAGTCCTGGCTAATGCTAAACGTAGATTTTCTAAAATTGTTATTCATGTCAGCACTAATGATGTCGCTAGTCGAAGATCACTAAAGATAATGTTAAAGAGGTGTGCAAATTTGCAAAAACGATGTCAGACACTGTAATATGCTCTGGTCCCCTCCCTGCTCATCGTGGTGACTTACTCCTTACTAATTGACTATAAACCTTTATAGTAGATTAGTGTCACTGAATGGCTGGATGTCTAAGTGGTGTCTGCAGAATAAAATAGGATTTATAGACAATTGGAAGAGTTTTTGGGGTAGACCTGACCTGCTTAAGAGAGATGGACTCCATCCCTCCGGGGAAGGTGCCGCTCTCCTCTCTAGTAATTTGGCTCATAGTCTTAATAATGATAGTATTAGACTAACTGGGGCCCAGGTCAGGAAACAGACAAACTGGTTAATCTGAACATCTGGTAGCTGCCTTGAGACGTCACACAGGTCACATAAACTACAACACATAGAGACAGTATCATCTAGATATCTCATAGAGACTGTGTCTGTTCCCCGAACTACCAAACACAAAACCCTCACTAAATCATTTAGAAAAATGTGTATTAATGTCAAACTTGAACAATCAAACAAATAAAAGATACACATCATATAAAAATAGGGCTACTAAACATTAGATCTCTTTCTACCAAAGCACTAATTGTTAATGAAATGATTACAGATCATAGATTGGATGCGCTCTGTTAGACTGAAACCTGGTTTAAACCGGATGAATATATTAGTTTAAATGAATCTAATCCCCCAGGTTATTGTTATAAACATGAGCCTCATCTGAAGGGTCAAGGAGGAGGTGTTGCTACAATTTACAGTGAAGTTTTTGGTGTTACTCAGAGGACAGGATATAAATGTAAGTCTTTTGAACTAATAGTGCTTAATGAGACAACGTCAGATATAAATAAAAAATCTCTGTCGTCGTTTGTCCTTGCTACAATGTATAGATCACCCGGGCCGTATTATGATTTCCTTGGTGAATTTTCAAACTTTCTATGAGATCTTGTAGTTACTGTAGAAAGAGCTTTAATTGTTGGTGACTTCAACATTCACATAGATAATGAAAATGATACATTGGGATTAGCATTTATCGATATTCTCAACTCTCTTGGAGTCAGACAAAATGTAACAGGATCAACTCATCGCCATAATCATACGCTAGATTTAATTCTTTCATGTGGAGTTGATGTTGATAATATAGAAATTTTGCAGCAGAGCGATGACATCTCGGATCATTACCTTGTCTCTTGCATGCTGCAATCAGCTAATGTTACTCAATCTACACCATGCTATCGTTCAGGTAGAACTATTTTTCGACCACTAAAGATAGCTTCACTAATAATCTTCCAGATCTATCTCATATACTCAATAAACCCCAAAGCCCAGAAGAACTTGATGAAATAACAAAAAATATAAATTCAGTCTTCTCTAGCACTCTTGATATTGTCACCCCACTTCGATTAAAGAAAATTAAAGAAATAAACCCTGCACCATGGTACAACGATCACACTCATGCTCTCAAGAGAGCAGCTCGGAAAATGGAGCGCATGTGGAAAAATACAAAATTAGATGTATTTCGTGGTGCATGGAAGGATAGTGTTTGTAGCTACTGACAGACACTAAAAGCTGCCAGGTCAGCATATTTTAGTAAACTCATAGAAAATAACCACAACAATCCTAGATGTTTATTCAGTACTGTGTCTAAATTTGCCTCAACAGAACCAGATATTCCATCGCTGCACAAGATTAATGACTTCATGAATTTCTTTACAGATAAAATTGAAATAATCAGAAATAAAATTGGAATTATGCAACCATCTGTCATAGCACCTCAGAAAACAGTGTCTAATAATTTTCCGCACGTGCAACTTCAACCCTTCTCTGTCATAGGTCATGAAGAGCTAACAAAACTTATCGAAACATCAAAAGAGACAACGTGTTTGTTAGATCCTATACCAACTAAGCTCTTAAAAGAGGTATCCCCTGTAATCTCAGAACCTCTTCTTAATATTATTAACTCCTCGCTATGCTTAGGACATGTCCCAAGAAACTTTAAAATGGCAGTTATCAAACCACTTATTAAGAAACCACAACTTGATCCTGGAGAACTGGCTAATTATAGACCGATTTCAAATATCCCGTTATGTCCAAAATACTAGAAAAGGTAGTAACATCACAAATATGTTAATTTCTACAGACAAATAGTATATTCAGTCAGGATATAGAATTTCAATCAGGATTTAGGCCTCATCACAGTACAGAGACTGCACTTATAAGAGTTACAAATGACTCTTATCATCTGATCGCGGCTGCATTTCTCTTCTAGTGCTTTTAGATCTTAGTGCTGCATTCGACACGATAGATCACGACATTCTCTTGAATAGGCTGGAGAATTATGTTGGAATTTGTGGAGTTGCATTAACATGGTTTAGCTCATATTTTTAACAGACCGCTACCACTTTGTCTATGTAAATGAGTAATCTATCAAACCAAACTAAAGTAAAATATGGAGTGCCACAGGGTTCTGTTTTAGGGCCTCTGCTTTTCTCCATGTATATGCTTCCCTGGGAGATATTACCAGGAATCGTGGAATAAGTTTCCACTGCTATGCCGACGATACACAACTTTATATTTCTTCAAAACCTGATGAGATTTCACAATTCTCTAAATTAGCAGTGTATTAATGAAATAAAAGATTGGATGGCCAGAAATTTCCTTCTACTCAATTCTGATAAAACAGAGGTTCTAATTATTGGACCAAAAAACTATAAAAATAAGCCACAACAATATATTTGACTCTGGATGGATGTTCTGTCACATCATCTTCAACAGCGAAGAACTTAGGAGTTATATTTGATACCAATCTGTCCTTTGAAAATCAAATTACAAATGTATGTAGAACAGCATTCTTCCACCTCAGAAATATTGCTAAATGAAGGCATATGCTCTCTGTTGCTGATGCCGAAAAACTAATTAATGCGTTCATGACCTCAAGACTAGATTATTGTAATGCATTACTAGGAGGATGATCAATAAATAAACTTCAATTGGTTCAAAATGCAGCAGCCAGAGTGCTAACAAGAACCAAGGAATATGATCATATTAGCCCCATTTTATCATCGTTACATTGTTACCTGTTCAATTCCGTATTCATTTTAAAATTCTGTTAACTATGTAAGTGTGAGTCTGGTTTCTCCCAAGGTTATTTTCCTACATTAATCAACATCTTATGGAGTTTTGTGTTCCTTACCACAGTTGCTTTCAGCTGCTTAGTGGGGTTATAAATACAATTATTATTTAATGACTTATTTTTAAACACGATAAACAATCGTATTTTATCTAATTACACAATGAAGATTAATCGACTTTATAGACATTACAGTTTTATTGTCTGTTAATGCTGATCTTCTGTAAAGCTGCTTTGAAACGATGTGTGTTGTGAAAGGTGCTATACAAATAAAATTGACTTGACACACACACACACACCCACCCACCCACACACACACACACACACACACACACACACTCTAGCACACACACACACTCTCTAGCACACGCACACACACAGACACACACTCACACAAACACACACACACCACACACTCTCCAGCACACACACACACACACACACACACACACACCACACACTCTCCAGCACACACACACACACACACACACACACACACACACACACACACACACACACACACACACGTTGTGTTTCCATGTTTTATGGGGACTTTCCATAGACATAATGGTTTTTATACTGTACAAACTTTATATTCTATCCCCTAAACCTAACCCTACCCCTAAACCTAACCCTCACAGAAAACATTCTGCATTTTTACATTTTCAAAAAACATAATTTAGTATGATTTATAAGCTGTTTTCCTCATGGGGACTGACAAAATGTCCCCACAAGGTCAAAATTTTCGGGTTTTACTATCCTTATGGGGACATTTGGTCCCCACAAAGTGATAAATACATGCTCACACATACACACACACACACACACACACACACACACACACACGTTGGTGCATGTTGATCATTATGAGGACTCTCCATAGACATGATTTTTATACTGTATGAACTATAGATTATATCCCATAACCCTCATTGTATTTTTACATTTTCAATAAAAATGAAAATTCTCCATTATTTACTTACTCTCATGATATCACAGGTGTGTATGACTTATTTTCATCATCAGAACACTTTTAAAGAAAAATTGAAAAATATCTTAGCTCAGTAGCTCCTTAAAATGCAAGTGAATGGAGATGTCCCTTTTGAAGGTCCAAAAATCACAGACAGTCAACATAAACATCATCGATATGACTCCAGTTGGAGAGGGTGGAGTCTGAGTGGTCTCTTGTGCGATGATTTCGCGTTATTATGTTACGGACGTAATCTCACGTTCTCCACTCGGCTGAGACATCCAGGATGGCACACAAATGCACCATTGTGAGTTAAGAAACAGATAAATACAGATCTAAACCAAAACCAATGAAGCTACTTGTAACCCGCGCTGCTCTTCCGGCTGTGATGCATGTGCATCAGTTCAAATGCCAATGCGATTACGTCACCCACTGCCAACCGGAAGCATGATTTAGAGTTAACTTTTTCACACCAAGTGAAAAAAGGGTCGCTTTAGAAGACATTAATTTAACAGCTGGTGTCATAGGGATGATGTTTATGCTGACTGTCTGTGATTTTTGGACCTTCAAAAGAGAAATCACCGTTCACTTGCATTTTAAGGACCTAGAGAGCAAAGATATTTTTCTATTTTTGTTCTGATGAAGAAAGAAAGTCATGCACACCTGGGATATCATGAGGGTGAGTAAATGATGAGAGAATTTTCATTTTTGGGTAAACTATCTCTTTAAGTTGTTGTTCAGTGAGAATCTTGACATCCGTTGTGTGTTCATTAACAGTATGAAGGAAACTGGTTTAAACAGGCTCCATTGTTTACAATAAACCCAAGTTCTCTCAATACCACACAAGCCATCATTTGTTTCTCTTGTGCACTAAGGAATGCTGAAAGAACGTCAAGATTTTCCCTGAAAAATGACTGAAATTTTGGGTTGTTTCTGACTAAAATCTATAGTATGCCTTCAGAAACATGACAAATGTGCTACATGGACAACTTTTCAGAATAAGAATCAGAATGAGCTTTATGGCTAAGTATGCTAACACATCCAAGGAATTTGTCATGGTGACAGAAGCTTTCAGTGCACAAACAATACAACAACAAGAGACTTAATAATAAGAAAATATAATAAAAATAAAAAGTGAATAGAAAATAAAGTATATATTGAAATACACAATAGGACAATTGCTGCACCAGTGCTGAACATAAATGTGCTGGAATTGAATTTCCCCTGTCTCACAAGCTGCTGCCTGTCCATCAGAAAGCTTGTGATCCACTGACAGATAGATGTGGGAACAGACAGTTGGTATAATTTAGTCCAGAGAATATAACTGGGATGATGGTGTTGAAAGCCGAACTGAAGTCACAAAAAGGATCCTTGCGTATGTCCCTGGTCTGTCCAGATGTTGCAGGATATGATGTAATCCCATATTGACTGCATCATCCACAGACCTGTTTGCTCGATAAACAAATTGAAGGGGATCTAGAAAGAGTCCAGTGATGTCCTTCAGTTGGGCCAACACCAGTCTCTCAAATGATTTCATGACCACAGATGTCAGAGCAACGGGTCTGTAGTCATTAAGTCCTGTGATTTTGTGTTTCTTTTGGACAAGAATGATGATTGTTCATTTGAAGCATCATGGGACTCACACTACTCCAATAATCTATTGAAGATCAGTGTGGAGATGGGGGCCAGCTGGTCAGCACAGGATTTAAGACAAGTAAAGAAACACCATCTGGGACCGGTGCTTTTCTAGTCTATTGTTTTCTGAATTCACGACACACCTATTCTTCACAGATCTTAAGTGCAGGTTGAGTAGCAGGAGGGGGGAGGACGGGGGTTGCAGGAGGTGTTGGTGTTTGTGTGAAGTGAACCCTTACCCTAACTCTGTAAGCATCCTCTTTTGCCTTGCAAAGCTGCCTGAGTTCTGCTGTAAATTTGTTGTATGTTAAATAAGTGCTAGTAGGAATGCACATATCCTCACATAAACTGATGTATGCTGTAACAGTATCTGTGAGCTCATCCAGATTGGTGTCTGCAGCCTCAAAAACACTCCCAATCAATGTAGTTAAAGCAGGGTTGTAGTTCCAGCTCTGCTTTATTGGTGCACCCTTTACAGTTTTTACAACAGGTTTAGCTGATTTTAGATTCTGCCTTTAGATCAGAAGAAGATGAACCAGAAAATGATTAAAGAGTTCCAAAGCTGCTCTAGGGACAGAGCGATATGCATGCTTTAATGTTGTGTAGCAATGATCCAGTATATTCCTGCCTCTGGTGGGGAATATCATGTGCTGTTTGTATTTGGGCAGTTTATTTGTGAGATTTTCTTTGTTAAAATCCCAAAGAATAATAATAACTGAGTCCGGGTATTTTTTTTCCATGTCTGTAATTTGATCAGCCAGCTGTTGCAGCGCTGTGTTAACACATGCGTTTGGCGTGATATACATACTCACCAGTATTTCAAACCACTTGTGATAAAAGGCCCATTTTTGCGATCTAAAACGTTCAAGGGGATATTGAGGAAGCTTTAATTGTTTAGGGCCTGTGTCTGGGTCTCCTAAATCAGTAACGTTCCGACCAGTTGCCCCTGCCTGCTGCTGCTCTAGGTCTTTAATTGGCCAACTGTTCTCATCTGCCCTCAATCTTATCTCATCTGCAAAGTAACAAAGAAAAGATGCAACATGTCAGTACTATACTGTATACTGATAGAATAATTTATTCTGCTGCTTCTTCTTTAAATTAAAGTTAAATGCAGAGCCTAGGGAACAAAGTAAAATGTTTATGCTTTTGCATATTCTGAAAATATTATTTTAGTAATAACATTGTCGAATATAAAAATACAATCCTGCTGGTACCTGACTTTTCCTAAAAGTGTCTGTATGTTCTTTTATAATGTTTTTTATATAAATAACACAAAAGACAAGTTATACCTATAACTACCAGACACGGTCATATTGACCATACAGGACTTCTAATGTTAATCTTTCCAGTGATTGATTGTTGCTTAGCAACTGCCAATAGTCTAGTTTCCATCCATTTTTCGTGCTATTTTGTTATCGACAAAATAAAAATGCGTAAAACAAGTTTTGCTAAATTTGCCGTCTTCTGTCAGTTTCTATTCAAATGATCTTTTATTGAAAAAAATTGGTGTGCGTGATGACATCATGCATAAAAACACTTTGTCGTGTACGTTTTGGTTTATTGTCTGTCCTTAAGCCGTTTCCATTCAGAAAGGTATGTTTATCACTAATTCACCTCCCAGGTGTCCCTAATTTTTTTCCTCTGAAGTTTTGGGGTCATTATTGAGACAAATCATTGAAATTAACCAGATTACTGTCATTTTAATGAACAAATAAAAGCAATCAGAAGAGGAAGAATTGCAATCAAAAGGGAGCAGTTGTCCTTCTGATAGGATTGTAATATTGGTCCTAATGTTGCACCTATCACAGGTTGTCATCATGGCCCTGTTCAAGCTGCAACCTGCACCAAGTATTGGGGGAAACTTTCAGTCTCAGTATCAGGATCATCCATCAGTGTGTATATGATGTGTGCACAGATATTAAAGAAACATTGATGCGTGTAATATCAGTGTTTACATATGTGATGCATGCCTGATATTCAATATTTTGAACAATAATCTAATCTAAAAGCATCACCATCACAACTGCATAATGCAAATTTATATTTTATGAAGAAGCTCTGCGAATGCGATTCGAGTAATAGAGGATTAGATTTCACTCGTTTTCTGAAAGTGAACTCAGCATTGGAAAATAGTTCTGTTAGTTTATAGTCTTGAAAAAAAGTCAGCCGACTTTATTCATCTACAGAACAGGGTAAGGCTAATTTAAGTAAAGAAAAGGCATATATAGATATTTGGTAATTCATTTTTTTAGTTGAATGCTTTTTTCAATTGGTAATTTATTTAATTTAATACAGGGAATTTTACTGGCATTTTTTCAAAAGTAAGAAAAGATAAAGTTTATGTAGAAGTTTATTTACCATAACAGCTTTGCTGCACAATTATATACAGATGTGTGTGTACATACACAAACCAGAAATTATATAAAGTTCAGGCTAGGTGGTTTATATAATGTGAGTAGGTTAATTGAGTTGTTTTGTGTTCTCCAAAAGAAATTCTTACTTAACTGTTGTTATGCTGAGCACTCAGGTTAGCTAGCTAGCAAACACAAACCCAGCACAAACATGTAGCCACTAACTCCATCTCTGCTGCTACACTTTGAGTTTCTGGCATACTCTCAAACTCATCCACTGTATGTTTCTTTCTAAAGAAGTCACGAATGTCCAATTTTTCCCACTTGGTCTTATGCTACTCTTGACAAACATTATGCTGAGCGATAATGGGGCATTCACAACTCTATCTGGACTGACAGGTGCTTTGTGTGTGTGTATTTGTGTGCATGCGTGTGGGAGCGAGGGGGTGTTCATCAGAGGAGTAGTCGTGCAAAGTACATGGTGCATTTGTATGATTGCAAGACACACAAGTAGACGTCTGTATATAATCGTGCAGCAATGCTGTTATGGTAAATAATCGGAGTACAAATATATTATTGGAAATGTATCAAAAGACCCAGGGCTAGTACAAAAAGACCTGGGGCTAAAAACCCGGAAGCCCACAGCTCTGAACAGCTGAAAGCCCAACAGATGTAACGCGCTGTCTGGAATGGCTTCACTTCACAAATTTCTGTGAAGCACAAGGCAGTAGATGTTGAAAAATCTTTGTCTGTACAGGTGAGGAGATGTAGTTTGTCCGTTTTGTTAGGAAGATAGTGGAGATTTGCTAGACGCAGCACTGTTAGAAAGCCTTGCTGATGAAGCCTGATAATCGCTTGTTACCCTCTTCTGTGTCTCTTAAAAACACAGCTGTGCCTCCAACTAAAATGTCCAGCAAAGTGTAACGATGTGCTGACAATGATGAAGATGATGAGGTAATGAGCACCCAAGTGCAGTTTATTAACCAAAGTGATTTCCAAACAACCGTAAATCCACACGTGAAACAAACATGATCATAGACTTAACATGACCATGACCATGACTAACAAACAAGGTTACATTAACAATACTTGACAAGAGACAATGGCAAACATGAGGGCTTAAATACGCAGACATTGGGTAAAACAATAACAAGAAAAACAATAAACAGACAGAACTATAAACAAGATAACAAGATTAATAACCTTAAACCAATGACAATCTAGAACTGATAAGACAATAAACCAATGAAAACAAGACACATGAACATGGAGGGAACATTAAATCACATGACAAGGGAAAATAGAAGTTACTAAAGACAAGATATCATTTGGGTGGTAGGGTAAGCCCAATTTCTGTTTTTGTGTATCACTTGTCAGCAATGAATACTTCAATGAACACTTTAAATTTAGATTTATTCATTTAGAAGACCCTTACCCAGATAGCAAAGAAGCATGAAATGTTAAATCAGAGTTGGTTGGTCAACATTAATGTCATTGACTTACCATCACATGTTGATTCTTCAACTTTGAGTTAATGATAAAACAACATTAAATGTCAACAAAAATACTACTAATACAAATAATACTAATAAAAAAATACCTCAACCAGCGGTGTGACTTGGATCTTACAGGCCTGTGTTAATTTTAATCATTTCCTTTCGAGCGACCATCACGGCTGCCCATCAAAAATTTGTAACTGGAGGAACTGTACCACAGAATATCCACTTGACTTCACTGCTTTTGCATATTCATATTTGGAAACTGCTCCCAGACTCATTTGCTGAATCAATGAATCTAAAACACTTCAGGGAGTGAGTGAGTGAGAGAAAGAGAGAGAAAGAGAGAGAGAGAGAGAGAGAGAGAGAGAGAGAGAGAGAGAGAGAGAGAGAGAGAGAGAGAGAGAGAGAGAGAGAGAGAGAGAGAAAGAATGTTGTAATATTTAATAGAAAACTGTAAGGGTGCTTTGCAATGCTAATTGCTACACCTGCCATTAATAATATATTTAATGGCTCATTTTATTAAGAAAATCTACATACTGTAAGATCAAAAAGTTGTTTTATATAACGTGCAAGCATGCACTAAGTCAAATGGGTTCGGTGAACTTGCTTGTGCAACGTGCAAATGAGCTGGGTTAAGTGCAATTTAATTCAGAGGTTCTTCTCCGGTTATTGCAGGATGTGATATCCCCCAATCCCCACCCTCGACCCCCAACCCCCAATTTGCCCCATTTCCCAACAAACAATTCCAAATTCATCAGTCTTCTAGATGACCCTTCTTCAAAAGCCGCCACCCTCCCCATCTCGGAGCACCACTCCTGAAATGGGAGCACTCCAGCTGACCTCCTTCCGCTTAAAACGATTTGTCTGGCAATCAAAACGCTGGTTAGGACCCAATTTTTTTATGAGCTCATTCTCTATATTGATGACCGCCCCATCGCCCAAAATAGTCTGGGGAAAAAAAAAAGTATGACTGTCTAAAACTCCACCTTCCATGACAAAATAGTATTATATCTGTATTTCAATCAGGTCAATTCTCTGAGGTCATCAGACGACATTCAGTGTTTCAGCTCTGCCTCTGCACTTATAATATTCCCTTTCAACTCCACAAGTTCTCGTGCTTTGGATTTTTTGGTGAATGAGGCGTACTGTATGAACCAACCCCTAAGAACCACCTTAAGTGCCTCCAAAGCCACGCCCACAGAGGACAATGAGGACCAGTTTGTCTCTATTGATTTTAGCCTTTAACATTTGTTGAAATTCAGGATTTTGCAAAAGGGATACATTAAAGTGCCAACTATATGATTTATTTTTCTCTGTATGTGGCCACACCACTAAACTCACCAGGGTGTGATCTGAGACTAAGATGCTTCCAATTGAGCTATCAACAACAGATGAAATGAGGGTACTTACACATAAAAATGTATCTGATCTGGAGAATACTTAAAGAAGGACGTGTCAATTCTCTAAATACACCATGAGAAGGCGAGGATTGAGAACAGTGGAATCTCACCAAGAACGTGAGGAAGCAGAGGAGGATACTATGCGGAAGACTTTTTGGCCAAAGCACTTTATGCAAATAAAAATTCTCCTCCCCTTTTACATCTGGTTTAATAGTTTTAATTCATGTTTCACCTTTGCAATACACAATAATTGTCACATTCTTCAGCAGTGAATTTTGAATGATTAGATTTTATTATGACTAACAGATGTGTATGTCTTTCTTTCATCTGCTGAACGCATATCTTGAATACAATTTCAAATGAATGGGTGCCAAAATTTTGAAGCTCCAAAATCCACA